>NW_021940922.1:0-86800 GCF_004337985.1 Pyricularia pennisetigena | reverse complement strand
ATGCGACTGGCCATGGAACATGAGAACTTTATCGCCTACCCATCTACTATGGCCAAGAGGGTCCTTTTCGATGAGGACAAAAAGGCCACGGGCCTTATGGTTGACACGCAGGGTCTCCAGTACACCTTGTCTGCGCGCAAGGAAATCATATTGTCAGCAGGCTTTATAGGAACGCCGCAGCTGCTTATGGTGTCCGGAGTCGGGCCAGCGGATACCTTGCAGAGACTGAACATTCCCGTCCTTGCAGATCGTCCCGGCGTTGGCCAGGGTATGCAAGACCATGTATATTTTGGTCCGTCTTATCGCGTCAACGCTCCAACGATGTCGTCGCTTTTCGAGAATCCCAAGTTCGCCGCGCAACAAGCGACCGAATTCAAAAATCACGCGGCTGGAATGTACACCAATCCTGCGTCCGATGTAATCGCGTGGGAAAAGGTTCCGACGGAACTGCGCTCGAACCTTACCGAGGCCTCACGGACAAGGCTGAGTGGTTATCCTGAGGACTGGCCGGAGCTGGAATATGTTTCCCTCAATGGATATTTGGGCTGGAACAACGACTCTCGTGGGGGATCCCCAAACGACGGGTACAACTATGCAACCTTGGCGGTGGCGTTGGCCTCGCCATTTTCGAAAGGTTCGGTGACCATCGTTTCTAACGACACATTTGTTCATCCTAAACTTGACCCCAAATTCCTGTCCGAGCAGGCCGATATAGAGGTCGCTCTGGCCGGCTATAAACGAGTGCGACAGTTTTGGCAGACGACCACGATGCAACAGTTTCTCGTCGATAAGGAAGAAAAGTTCCCGGGCCACTCAGTCCAGAACGACGATGATATCATAAACATCATCAGGCAAAGCTACCACACTACGAACCACGGTTCTTGCACTGCCGCTATGGGTAGACCTGAGAACCCCATGGCCGTGGTGGATGCCCAGGCTCGGGTGTATGGCGTTCGAAATCTTCGCGTCGTTGATGCTTCAGCCTTTCCACTGTTGCCACCCGGCCACCCGGTTGCCACAATTTATGCGCTGGCCGAGAAGATTTCGTGTGATGTTTCGAGCAACTGCCCTGAACTGCAGACAACTTGCAAAATCAATTAGCAGACAAAGTTTATTAAAACGAATGCCTCCAGCTGTTGTTGTATAGGAAGGAGTTGAAAACCTGTCCCATTTACGGTCTGCGCACATTTGTAAGTGAACTGCTAATTGAAATTACCGTAGCTTAAAAATTATACCAAATTTGTCTTAGTGCTAGACCTTTTCGGGGCGGTTTTGTCTGGTAGTCTGATTTAAACCAGGCGGCCGTATAGTTCGCATTGGGTGAACCTCTTGTTAATATGTTTCTCCTACGGTTACTTTTAATCAACTCCGTATCAAATTATATAAGCAGCAAAATTACGTTTAAAGAATTTTGACAGTCAGGGAAGTCTTTAAAAAGTTTCTGTTCGTAGACCTAACGTCTACCGTGTGCACAGGGTAGTAAGAATTAATTGTACAGGGTGAAAGATAGTAGTGCGATTGCAATATCTAGTTATCTCTATCTTCTAAGTAACAAAGAACAGATTGGTGTTGTGCGATTCGGTCCCCTTTTGTTGGTAACAAAGGTGGATCCGATCTGCCGGACTAACCCGACATCCGGATCGCACTAACCTCTTCCGTCATTAGCTTAGCTGAATAAGCTGCAGAGCCTCCGTCCCGGGCGATTGGCCATCGCCCGGGGTCAGCTCCCCTTAACCAAATATCCGGGGACAAATGCGACTATTATCGCTGTTCCAACAGTTTCACTTTCATACGCCGGCTAATTCTTTATTTTTGTGATACCCTCTGCTCCAACCTACTATAAGCTATGTTTCGTTGGGATTACTCTCACTGCCGAGGAGCTATTATGTTTTTTTGACGTTTTTTGGAAATGTTTTCGGGATTTTCTGCACTTTCCCTCGCCGCGTACCTTACCATTGCTGTCGATCCGTTTTTAGTGCTTTTGTTTGCCGCTTCGGGACGAGGACCCCCTAGCTTTTCCACTTCCCAGTTTGGTATAAGATAAACTTTGAATGGCGGCGGCGTCTGCATGAGCAGGTTGAGGCAGTTCGACGGCGATAATTGGCGCCGCTCGTAATCAAAAGGGCCCATCCCCTTATTCAAATATTTTTGCAGTACTCTTTGGAACTCCGAGGAAGGCTGAAACTTGTCAACCAAGAGCTTATGCGCAACAACCCATCTCTTGACCATAAAATTTACGCAGACTTTTCCTGAATTCAGATCAGCTTCTTCGGTTTCGTTCGCCGTCTGCACATGCAACATCACGTTAGTTTCCGCAAAGTAATCGCCAGGGAACATTCAATCGACCCGTACCCCGGATAATTCACTAGATTCACGTTGAACCTCTTGGGCTCTTGTTGTGATGGATGGTTGGTTTGCTGTTTGAACATGTTTTTCCTCTATGCTTTTTAGCTCTGCTATCGTGGTTCGAAGCTTTGTCTCGTGTCCGGAAAGCTGCTCATTTTGTAGACGACTAGCCTCGATCCTGTGATTGATTTCTGATTCTATCTGCTCTAACCGCTGTACAGTGTTCTTCTTTTCGGCTTCTTTGGCCCTCAACAGGCCAACTGCGTTATTGAGCTGGGTTTTCTCGTTGTGCAAATGCCTTAGCTGCTGCTCGAGACTCTCGTGTTCTACTTCAAGCGACTGATACAGATTGTGACTTTGGGCGAGTTTACGCTGCAGTTGTTGGAGTTCAGTCTCCTTTTCTGTCGCTTTGCTATTTAGCGAGTCGACCGTCTCCTCAAGATGCCGCAGGTGTTGTGTAACCGCATGGACCTGCTCTTGATCTGTGTCCGCTAAAATCGGAGACCGCGACGCAGATTGCTCCCAGTTTCCGGGCATATCTTGGTCAAGGCGGGTCGACCGCGGAAATGTTTCTTGATGCGGAATGGAGACACCGGTACATTGAATTTGGCCGGTATCTGTCGCTGCCTCTAGGATCTCTTCTTCACCGGCGAGACTGTCGCCGAAAAAGGAAAAGTAATTCGATCGCTGTACAAAATCGAATCTTAGCTGATCGCCTGTTTGCAATGGCCGGTGCAGATCCGGCAGGAAAAGCAAGTGTTTGTTTTCGGCATAATCCAACACGGCTGGCAACCCACAGCGATTGAGCCGCTTCTCTTTTCCGTCTTTTCCGTCTATGTCGAGCCCAGACATATCTGCTTGGCTTTCATCAAGCTCGGCCTCGCGAATAATATCAGCTATTCTCCTTACACAGTCGTCTATGTCCCTGTACTTGTATTTTCCCGGGTCCCTTGCCTTATCAAGCAAGCGTCTAGCCATGGTTTCCTCTGGTTTTTGTTGCATAAATGCTTCTATTTGTTCGGTCCTGAAGCCAAACATGTGCGCCACCGACGCGAAGTCAAAAAGAACCCCATCATCTGCCTGTACCACACGAGGCCCCGCCAGTCGCTTTTTCGCTTCTTTTTCCATGCCCATCCCTTCGCGAAAGGCAAAAAGCCATAACTGTCTGTACAGAATGCTGAACTGATCGACAGGATTTACTCGGGAATATTTGAACCTATGCCTCCCGATCTGCACTGCGCATTTGTCGGACGGATCATCAAACCCAATAAAAGCATGCTCTAATGCCGATTGGATGGTCTCATGACGTTTGGGGTTGATTAGCATTTTCATACAATTGGCAGGACCTTTTAAATATTTCAAATTCTCGAAAAACTGGAAAAGCGATGGCACTAAGGCATTCTTGGTTTTCGTGCAAATTCTGGACCAAATCTTATCCCTCTCGTCGGAACCGAATGCTTGAAAAACATCGCCGCCTCTAACACGGCCATAGAGAGCGACCGCGTCCGATGGAAATGCTCCAGGGGCAGTAAGCTGCAATGCTGCTATATCTGCTCTGGTAACCTGTTGCATTTTTTCTTCGTCATTGTCGAATATGAAATAATAAAAATCCTTCATTCGATTTAAAAAATTCAAAAGCAGCTGACCAGAATCGTTAGTAAATCCCAGCCAGTGCATTGGATGTGCAAATAACCTTACGTCATGGCATTTGAGACAAATCATTTTGTTGATCATACTAAGCCGCAGACCCCCATATAGAGCCGGAATTTTGAGGAATGCATCGAAAGCTGGCCCGAACTGCTTATGGTTTACCAGCTGCGTAAGTCTTTGTTTCTTGTTTTCCGTGTCCGAGATGGATGTAAGTCGTGCCCACCAACGCATTTCGAAGTAGGGGTTCTTGAACCCGAGAGCCCCTTGAAACTGACGAATCTTGTAGTAAAATTCCCCATCGTCTGGCTTTCTTTCGTTTGTATATTCATCCATAAGAGCAACTTTCAGGTCTTTGCTAATCTCTGTTATGAAACGTCAGCTTTCGTTACGTCGTAGAGCTGGAGTCCAAATAAATACCGGCGGGATAAAAATCCACTATCCATCTTTTTTGGGCATGGGAACGCAGCTGCCGAGCGGCTTCGACTCTGTGTCGGCCTCGGAAACATTCCAATTTGAAGGAGGGAGGGAATTCCAACTTTGGATACTCTCCTCGAACTGCTTTTAAGATGTGTTCCTCAGATATGCCGGCTGCATGGAGAAATTCGTGCAGCTGATCTTTTTTTATGCAAGCAGGAATGCGGTTGGGCAGTTCTTCAGGGAGCCAGCCCTTTTCGCCAGCATAAAGCCTTTTTAGGCGTTCTACGTTTTTTGGATCCAATTCCTTGGAGTCGGGAAATGACAAAACATTAATATTGACGCTAGCTGTCCCTAGATGTGTGGCTTTTTTTTCCGCCTCAATACGCCGGGACGCGGAGACAGCCAGTGTTCGAGACATGTTAGCGTGGACGATGCTGCTTATTTTCGCGACTTAAATTGAGAATGGAAAATTCCAACTTTAACACGGAATTAATTGAAACATTTAATCTAAATGTTACGTAGTGGACAAAAACAGGACTACGATAACCGACACCGGGACAGGATTTGGTCCTTCCCAGGTTTTGGGCAATTGTTAGAATTTTATTAAAAGGAACGGGCTGCAAAGTGCGACACAAAAGGTTTACCTAGCTTTGTAGACAGGACTTCGGAATTTATTGCATTATTTGTAAGCCGAAAGTCATTCCTTTCATAGCAATTATGAGCCATGAAATTATTGATCTTTACACGGAGAAACGCCAAACAATATTTCCTGGAAGCAGCGGAAGTTTTGGAGGGCAACTTTTGCCGGAACTTTTGCCGGCGGCCGAAATCCAAAGAAAACTTCCGCGTGAATTACCTGTAACGAAGGCTAAAAATGGTGTAACGAAAAAGCGGACAATACCCGCGCTAGGCATACATTCCAGTCTTTTCAAAAAATGGGCAGAGAGCATCGACGAAAACCCACGTAATAGTCCTGTCAGCAAAAATGGTACTGCCGGTAAATCTTCTAAAAATGACAGTACCGCATCGCTTCTTCCAACCGGCCAACCGAGAGAAACTTTATCTCAATCTTACGGGGATAACTACCGGGATGTTTTCGAGCTGCAGTATGGATGCGGTGATTATATTACGGTGGCGCAAAAGATCAACCCCATTCCCGACGAACCCACATTAGTCGCCGTGAAAAAGTTAGAAGGGGATCGCGCTGAAGCACAACTAAAGTCCATCAAGAGAATCAGGCATGAAAGCTTTCTTGCCTGCCATGACGTTTTTCGAGTGCATGGCTTTTATATTATTACGTTCGAGTTTCTGCAGTTGTCACTCGCCGAAATCGTAGGAAACCCGCGTTTGGATGAATTAAAACTGGCTTCAATCCTAGGTCAAGTATGACAGTTACACATATCAACCCATCCATGACCAAAGCTAAAATTTCCAAAAAACAGCTTGTCGAGGGCCTGTCGTACCTGGAGACGGAAGGCCTGGAACACGGGCAGCTTAGCTGTTCCGAGATTCTGATAAACACCTCTGGTCAAGTCAAAATATGTAAGCACTCTAACGACTCCTGGTAGTAACGTACCCTAAAATCGCTCTAGGGTCATACGAGAATTGCCAACCCTTGGTACAAAAACTTGCGGATATTAGATCGTTGAGCAAGATAACTATGGAATTGATGCAGGGCTATTGCAAGGAAAACGGAAGGGTAGGAGTAGAGGATCTTGTCCGCTGGCCAGCCGACTCCCGGGCCGTCGACTTCCTTTCGGTAACGGCGGATACCAGTGACTTAGCTCTGCTTTTAAACGTGAGAGTTCGCCCCCTTTTCTTTTGAAGAAATGCATACTAAGCTCAACAGCATCCGTTACTTAAACTACCATGGAACCCAAGATTGTTAGAGGACATTGTAAACCTAACGATGATCTCTGCGCGCCGAGGATATGCGACAGTTTAAAGGCATAGAACATAATCAACCGCCGAATAGAATTCCGTACAGATTGAACGTATCTGCAAAAGGGGTTCGGAAACTGCACTGTGGCTACACTGTAGGTAAAACGGGCAAATACTCTTCAACTTAGGTATTCGTTCAAAATCGAGGGAATCTCCTGCGCGCCTAATTTGACCATGGCCCAACAGGGATCCACAAACCAGAAGACGTAATCCGAACATAGCTTTTAGTGTGACCAGCGTGATACGGAGATTTTGCTGCAGAGTTCGCCGGGCAAAAACGGAACCCAAGTGATTTGTTATCACAGTGTGGCCCAAATTTGGCTCAACCTGAGTCCCAAATATGGGTTTGACCGAAAGCCCAAACTTGGGACCTACCAGCCAGTTCTCTATAAACCAAACTTTGACAAAGTTGTTTTTTGGGTAATTTCATCAGTTGATTACGTAATAAATTACGTTGAAAATGTCGGCAGCGAGGCAAAATAATCGCAACCGAAAGGAGGGAAGAGATAAGTGCCGCCTGGCACTTTCTAAACATATCGGTGGGGTTTAATTGGTTTTTCCCTCTCGCCCGTTTCAATACGTTCGTAACACACACTAACAAAATGCAGACGAAAGGTTAGGGATTAGCGTCCAGCCGAGCGACATCCGTCTCAACCCAGGAAAGAATGACCCCTACCGATGGAAGTTCATACCGGGTGAGGAAGAGACCTTAAGACCTATATTTGCAAAGAATCTGAGCGACCACTCGACCGGGATTTATCAGTTGTTATGTTATGGAGTGGGCAAAAGGTTTGAGGCTGTGCCAGCTGAAAATGCGACCCCGCCTTTCCAATCGGCTACTACGGTATGTCCTCTTTGCAAGCCGGTTGCGATCAGAAACTAATCTTTGTGTTCTTTTCTTGTCGGCTTTGTAGCTTTTACCCACTGGCATAAGCTTTACAGCCACAATCGAGAATCTACAGGAAGAAAACGGAAGGCTTTGTGAAAAGGTCGACGATCTCAAAAGAAGGTTAGAGGTAGAGGAAAATACAAGATGGAAAACGGAGGAAGAAAATCGACAGTTGCAGATCAGTCAGGCGGAACTGCAATTTCAACTGCAGCAGCTCTTGGATATTGTCGAAAACTTGCGGGCGAGCGTTTCAAACTATTGTCACGGAATGGATCAGGTTGTACCGCTGCTGGAAGATTTGAAGAGGTGCGGAATAGAAAGTATAGGCCAGAAATAAATGGAGAAAACAAACGATGTCCGTGTTTTTCTAAAAGTCAAACTTTTCTGTCAAGTTAAAAACTGAAAGTGAATTATTTGCATCAACTGTCCCATAATTGTAATAACTCAACAGAGGTCCCGTGGCTTTTTTGATGCAATGAGTCCGGGTTACTGTAATAATTTCTGTGTTCATATATCTCCAACGACAAAAGGAAGATATCTGCAATTTGTTTCAATACAAAAGAAAAGGATTTTGTGGATCCATGGTACCTTACAGGTAAGATACCTGGATGTGACTCGGGAGCCCCACCCAAGCTCGATAATTACTGTTATTCCAACATTTTGCGTCCTCCCCATGTCCTGACTCACCGCAACCGGCACCCTCAAAGACAAAGTCTGTTGATTGAAATGTGGTGTAGTCGTTGTTACAAATCTGTGAAAATGTGGGCGGTACGGCAAAAGAGTTGATGGGCGGAAGCTCCAGGGCTGATGAAGTTGCTGCCGGCACCTGACAGAATTCGGATTTCACGCCTTTGTCCCCGCAAGGCTGGTTGCTGCTCTGGTAAAAAGCCGGCGTACGGTCCTCCCCCTCTTGACTGTTACTAGTTTTGATTGGCCATGGTTTTTGTCGGATATACACAAATTCGCCGTCGGAAGGAGAAGGTGAGGACATTAGCGATGCGGTGTTTGTTGGGGTATTTATGAACGGCGAAGCTGGTTGCCAAAGTCAGTAGCGCACAACATCAAGGTGTTTGCGTTTTTGAACGAACCATTTTCAGCAGCAAAATCGGAAAAGCAGTCGCTCCCGTTAATCACATTGCCTTTTTGAGGCACAGCAAACGGAGACCCAGGCAAACATTCCTCCGGGGACGCTGGCGATATGTTGTAGTGCAAGACAAAGGGCTCGGAGGGCTGGAAAAAAAGGACGTCAAAGCGATGCTCTCGTTGAAAGGTTTCCAACGAGGTCGTAGATTCCAGTCGTTCTGCAAGTTGAGCCGAGATTTTTGAGGTGTTTTGGCAAAGACGTCTGACTTCTTCCCGAATCTGATCAATAGAAGAAGACGGATATTTTTCAGCCCAGGCAATCAGCCTGTCCTCAATGTCAACCACGCACATTTCATCCGGCGTCAGGAACTTTCTCTTGTTGGATAGGATTTTGGAAATCGTACTAAAAACATTTTTTCCTCAGCAATTTAATCCAATAGCATTTATATAATCGGAGCAGTTTGAGTTTCAACCGTGTTCAAGTGTTCGACGGTAAATAAAAATATGTGCGAGTACCTACCTTCGGTCCTTGCTGAAACAAGCTCCTATTTTGGATTGATTTAAACCTCTGTGACTGCGATGAAAAAAATAAATCTCTCGCCTCAATTCGTTTGAGATCTTGGCCCGTGGTTGCGAGTTTTTGCTCGTAACACGTTTTCTAACTGGTCGCGTTGAAATGGGCGCGGTTTGGTTGCTTGGATTGGGTGGGAAAGCGGGGGTTTCTGCCACCCGACGCCAGAACAAACCGGTATCAAGAGGATGCAGCTGCGGATGTCCTACACGAGAGCGATGTTGGTGGTTCCGCGTCTGAACGCCCAGAAGTGTGTCGGGTTTTGGGTTGCAATGCCGCATTGATGCCGTTTGATTGTATGACACGTTTGCGTAGCAATTGGTATCATTGTGGTTGTCGAAGCCTGCGTGGCCTGCACTAGCGTTGGTGTTCATGATTTGGCACCAGGCCCCAGCGCGGAGTTTTGCAGGGTGACGAAACTGTTGCCAATCAAATCCGTGCCCGTAGGAAAGGGGTTTTATGTCAGCTGAGTGCCGGCATAAAACCGAATGTTGGCACAATTCGGGAGAAATTCAAATAATATTGACAAGTTGTGAAATTTGGAGGTTAAAAATATTTTACTCAAGGAAGTTATCCAAATAGAATTTTGGATTGTTTTACAAGGTTCACCATGATGGTCCGATGAGCAAAGGAAGCATGATATATGGCAACAGATTTCCAGCAAAAGGGCCGCAAAAAGGGCCTCGGGAGGTATGTTTTTCCAATGATGCATACAATCGCATTAAAGCGCTTTGGTGGTATTGCGTCCCTGAAATCGATGCTGTTGGTGCTGTTGGTGCCGTTGATGCTTTTGGAGAGGATACGACCCCACCCAGTGGATTTTTCATTTCTAGGCGGTGCTCCCCTACTGGGTCCGCTTTAATTGCGAAGATTAGGATGGGTTTAAGGGGACAGGGGACCCGGTTATATAACGCAAAGCGGGGTAAAAACAGGAGCCGGGGCAGGATGAGAAACAACAATCCAAAAATGGTTCTGCCGAGCCATTTTACACCGATGACTAACATGGCCAATAAGGATAATGTCATACAGCATGTTTGGAACCCCTGAACCTTTTTATAAACCGTTGGTCATTTGCACCCGTTATCTTGGTGAGTTGACCAGGGACTGGTTTGGTTGGGCGAGCAACATGATTCTTGAGCCTTTACAAATAACCAGGGCTGCATGATAAATCACACTACGCACTATTTCCCATAGTTTCCCCATGACAAAGTGCCAAATTGTGAGCACAGGCATTTCGGCGCACCGTGTTACGGCGGAGTAAATAAGCGTATAATTAGAAAAGGCTCACAGACAACCAGGCCGCAAATGCATCCCGTAGGGCAGATTCCAGGCGCGAGATGCGTGCACGTCCAACGCTACAGGACAGTGTTTCCAGGATTTACCTTTAGCGGCATGCTGGGGCGTCACATTGCAACCTTTCCAACCGATACGTCAGGCATGTGGACAATGTGATGCCAAGTTTGACACCTGTGTGTGACCGAAATAAGGAGAGGGAAATGCTGCTGATGTGATCTAAACTAAACTGTGGCCGCAAGCAACATTAAGCAGGAGGGTCTCGCAAGTTTTGGGACCGAAACCTTGGACCTTTTTTTGTCGCTGTGATGAGGTCGAACTGTCGCGAAATTAATGATGACGATTTTTGGTGAGTTGAACCAGAGCCTCGGGATTGTGATGAAGTTGGTGATATGTAGTAGCAAAAAAGTCGAACGGTGATGCCGCGAAAGTTACCGCAATTGGCAGGAAGAAGAAACGTTAGCAACGGGTTTCGAAAAGGTGGGATTTTGACGCCATTAAGATCCGCCGAAATGCTACTCCGTCGCGGGGAAGACCAGGGATTGAGCGTTGCAAAGTTCGTGATAAGAACCGAAATCTTGGGACCAGCAAAAAGACGCTCCGATCCTGGTGTTTGCCACTTTTCGAATGCGTAATCAGTTGGATGTTTGGGCGCCTGACACCTACAGGGCCAAAAGGCCGAACCGAGATTTGTTAGCTAAATGATAGTGGGGGCCAGAACGCTAGGTCTGGATCCCTTACTAGGCTCGAAAGGACAAGATGTGGGATTTACGTGCTTCACAAGTCGGCTATTTGCTCCATACCACTCCGGGTCGGCCAGCGATATGATTGCCCGGCTCTGGGCCGCAGGTGCGGCACATCTGAAAGCTAACGAGTTCGCCCGTACACTAGCCAGGGTGGATGCAAGGTGCATCTTGCATCCCCGCACAGGTGTTGAGTTACGAAGCGGAGGTGTAACCCAAAGTGGCATCATCAAAATGCTGTTATTTTGGCACAGCACTAACATTAGCCAAAATTTCTCGCGGCAGATACGGCAGACATAAGCCTGACGGTCATGCTAGTGCGTCACTGGGCCGTACCAAGACTGCTTTCGCTCGAATGGATACGGAGGGTGGAATGCTTCCCAATATAAGGGTGCATGTGAGCGCGTGCAGTGCAACTGAACTAGCATGTTGGAAAAATTAGGCTGGAACAAGGACAAAACAGGGACAATTATATGTGCCAGCTCCACTTATGTTGGTCTGTGAAGGTTGGTGGGCCGCACAACTTTCCCGGGATGGCTGGAAAAGCAAATCACGGTTGGCGTTGTCTGGCTGCAGAACGACTAATAGCCGACTCGAAGAAAACAATATCGTCGTCCTTCATATCCACGTCGTCTTACAGTACAAGGCAAGACTATTTGTGGATATTTTACGTGAGATTTGGCAATTGAATTATCCACCATTACCGCTTAATTTACGGGGTTGACTAGGCAAATGCACGAACAGTGGGGTTCCGTGTTAATTTCCAACTTGGTTCTGAAATTTGGACAGGCCAAGAACACGGCTACACAGCTTGCCTGCCACAAAAGCAACTTTTGTAAAACAATAGGAAGTTTATAAACAGTGGTTTGTAGGTATTGCTTCAATGCTCCATAGCTTTCGTTTCTTCTTCCCAAGGAGCATTCCGACTTACATTGATACCTTCGTTGGTCTTCTGACCGACCAGCATCTGAGCTGGCTGACGGATGCTTGCCAGCTATTTAGTCATGTTGACATGTAATTCCACCAATGATTCCTTGAACGCCATAGCCCTGCAGGCCTTTTTGAGCAGCCCTATCACATGGGATACGATCAAATATCTCGCCATGAGGACAAGCGAGGTTATTGTTTGTGAAAATGACAAAAGCGAAAGCACAACGTTGTCTATTCAGTCCGGGACTCTGAACCTCGAGCAGTTCATTGCCAATTTGGTTGTGAATTCCAAAGTCCGAGCTGCAACATTAATGTCGTCATTGGTTTACCTAAGTCGGCTAAAATTGCGCCTCCGAAACTGCCTTGGTCATCCGAGTACACCGTATAGAATATTCCTGGCGAACCTGATCCTCACGGCCAAATATCTAAACGACAAATCTCCTTTGAACAAACAATGGGCTGAATACGCATTCTTACATGTGGTGGACGCAAACGGTGACAGATTAGGTTATGGCTTCCATTTCAGCACTGCAGGAGTAAATGAAATGGAGAGACAGCTCCTTGATCTGCTATCTTGGAATCTCAGGATTGACAACAGTGATTTGTATCACGAATTGGAAATATTCCTAAAGCCTATACGTTGTGAAATTTCTAAAAAGCTATTATAAATGGAGTGGATTCCAGCAGGGGATTGGGAAACTACGATTGCGAGATTATCAATTTCTTTGCGCAGTCTGCTGAGGTTTACTGCTAAACTACTTGAATTCAAACAGGTGTTTGATTGTATAATACATGTTCGGCGATATCTAAACATGGTAATAAACAGCGTTCCTCTTCCTGCTAAAACAGGCCCAGTATGTGAGTTTTGACATTCCAACCCTCACATTTTGGGAAACCGATTTTTCTGCCAGACTTGACTAACAGGGAGAACTAGAGGGAATATTCGCATATTCGTTCCATATCCCTGCCTTAAGGTTTTCGAACTTAACCAGGGCTGATTGCAAATGGGCCAATGTTTTCGTAGCTTCACTTAGGAAAAGTAAACCTGCTTTGTTTATGCGTTGTTGATAATCCAACTGCTGCCGCAGCCGCGCATTTTCAAAAGTTCTTCTTTCCAAAGCTTTGGAAACATCTAAAATCGACCCTGGGGCCTTAATGGGGCATGCCCCCTCGACTCCATAGTCAGAGGTAACCTGACTAACAATCATTCCGGATCCTTTTCGCGGGGTGCAAAGTATTGTCGCCTGTATTCAAATATTCTTGATCATCTCCATTGAGTCCGGTATTTTGTCTCTTGGCGTGCGGGGTATTATCGATTTGGCTGGGATCTTGTGACTGCTTGCGCTTGAACATGGCATAGTATATTTGCGCAAGTATTGAGAGTGGCGTGGCCGTGTGTCAGAGAGGCTTTTACCTGCACTTAAATAAGTGCTAGACTAGCCTAAATCTGGGCTACGGGCCAGGATTTGTTATTATCACATACCATGCGGGCAGTAACTGACAGGTAACCCAGGGACGTCAGCTGTTTCAATTGCCGGGTTCTTGTCTTATACTTTATCTTCAGTCCCTAGGCTTGGATTGCCCAAGATAATTCTATAGTGCGTCGTCGGTTGGTAAGATTGTACTGTACCTTTCCTGTCCAGGACTGCCTTTTTCTATGCAAGGGTAAGACAGGTGGCTACAGTGTCGTGCACCATCGTACATGATGATATACAGGACATAATTTGGACCAGCATTCAAAGTCGTTGCAAACAAGGTTTTCGCTTGGTTTCAGGACATCTTTTGGCTCTCGTTCAGCGATCCCCACTTCCTTCAAACTATAAATATCTACACTGTTGGCGTACTAACAGGGTAAAATTTCGAAACAAACATTAACTCTCTGGTTCTTTCTATATTGAATTTCTGTGCAAAAGCCACGTTCCGGAAAAAAGCCCACACAAACAGCAATGAACAGGAAGGATAGCGGCGTCGAAATGGAAATCGAATATTTGGGGCCAGAACTTCCCAAACAAAACGGCGTTGAAAAGAATCAAAAGATAAATGGGCAACCTATCGCGTGCAATGCCACCAAAAGTTTCGGGGCTGAAAAGCCTAATATTGCAGCTGCAGAATCCGAGCAAATCCTCAACGGAATTAATCAAAAGCCACTTCCGACTATTGAAGAAAACCCAGTATTTGTTGAAGAAGAAACTGGTGTAGGACAGTCACCTTCAGATGGAAAGCCACTGTGTGTCTTTTCTGGGGTTACTTCGGATGAGAACCTCAAGCCTTAGGATGGCGTAGTGGGAGAAGTGATGGGTGTATTAAAAGAATACGTTAAAATATACCGAGCGGCATATGATTGCAGCTGATGGGGTTGCTTGGAACCTACGAAGCCTGTATTCGACCATTGTGGCCAACGGCTGACATCGCGCGTTAACTCATATTGCCATTTCTACGTCAATAAAATTCTGTTGTTCGGTTTATGCCTCCCATTACCTATTTTCACTAAACTTGCTTCGTTTTATACCCTGCCTTAGGTTTCGCAAATAGCCCTCTAGGTTGATTTCCTTACTAATACCGTATGTTTCTCTATGTTTCAACAGCTTTCACAATACTTCTTACTTATGGATACCAGCTTGTCTCCTCACTGGCACTACATAGTATGTTTCCTGCCAATTATTTACTCAAAAATAGCCAAGCTCAAAATTTGTCTGACGTAAAAGTGCGGTGATGGCGCGGAATAATTGTGGGCCTCTGCCCAGACCCAAATGTGGGGCACACTGTGATAAAAGACCACCATAGACGGTAAGCCAACGGCCAGTGCAAGCTAACACGGTGGGTTAAAGGAGTCCAAATCTGGGACCATGGACCAAATCTGGGATTGTTCAATTCGAATTTGCAACTATTTACCCCACAAAATCCGAGCCCACCTTTCGGTGTCCAGGGAAAGTATCAACTGTTCGATCAACTTGCATATATCTGGCTGACGGCAGTTTTGACCAGCCTGAGCATATGGCCTGAACCGTCATTCCAATTCCGTTGCAGTTTTGTTACTGAAGATTTGCCCATCATGATATTCCACGTTAAACAATTCGCAACCGTGATTTTTCCTTTGGGAGTCAGCTGTTATCATGAGCTTCAGCTCGGCTCTGTTTCGGTTCATGCACCAACGATCAAAAGCGATGTTTTGCCCATTTACAAAAACTCCACCTATTGCGTCGAAGATCGCGTTGAGGACCTTGTTAAGCGTATGACCATTGAAGAAAAAGCCGGTCAGCTTTTCCAAACCATGATCTTCCAGGGACCGGGTGGGACTCTTGACCAAGGGGGCGAAGCGCGCAACGGCACGGAGAACATGATCGCCGAAAAGTTTATGACACATTTCAACCTGGCAGACGAAATAACCGACGCAAAGGAGACGGCTCAGTTTATCAACCGAGTTCAGCAGCGAGCACTAAACACACGTCTTGGCATCCCGGTCACCATATCGTCGGATCCGCGACACAGCTTTACGGACAACTTTGGTACGGGTTTGCGGGCAGGCGCCTTTTCTCAATGGCCTGAATCGCTGGGACTCGCCGCGTTGCGCGACCCACGCCTGGTGAGACAGTTTGCTGAAGTCGCTCGCGAGGAATATCGGGCCGTTGGAATTCGGGCAGCCTTACACCCCCAAGTAGATGTCGCGACCGAGCCGAGATGGGCGCGTCAGGGCAACACTTGGGGCGAAAATGCCACGCTCACTGCTGAGCTTCTTGTCGAATACATCAAGGGGTTTCAAGGCGGGCAGATTGGGCCCCACAGTGTAACAACCGTCACGAAGCACTTCCCTGGCGCTGGTCCGATGAAAAATGGCGAGGATTCCCATTTCGCGTACGGCAAAGATCAGGTATACCCCGGTGACAGCTTTGAATATCATCTCATACCTTTCAAAGCCGCTATAGCAACGGGGGCCCGGCAGATCATGCCGTATTATTCACGCCCGGTCGGTACCAAATACGACCCTGTCGGCTTTTCTTTCAACAGACAGATTGTAACCTGCCTTTTGCGGGAGACGCTCGGCTTTAAAGGGATTGTGCTTTCCGACTGGGGCCTGATCACGGACACTGCGATCCTTGGTCAGGAAATGCCGGCCCGTGCGTGGGGGGTGGAGCACCTGTCAGAACTCGACCGAGCCTCACGCATTCTCGACGCCGGTGTTGACCAGTTTGGCGGCGAGGAGCGCCCTGAACTAGTTGTACAGCTGGTCAAAGAGGGCAACGTCACCGAAGATCGCATCAACGTCTCCGTCAAGCGTCTTCTCCGCGAGAAGTTCCTCCTGGGTCTTTTTGAGAACCCTTTTGTCGACCCCGAAACCGCAGGGAGCATCGTGGGGAACGGCTATTTCGTCCGTCTTGGCAAAGACGCGCAGCGCAGGGCCTACACGCTCCTTAGCAACAAAAACGATTTGCTCCCCCTTGTGAAACCCAAAGTCAGCGCTGCGACAAAGTTCTACATCGAAGGCCTTAACGCTACCATGCTTGAAGATCGGAACTTTTTGGTTGTCAAAACCCCAGAAGAGGCCGACTTTGCACTCCTCCGCTTACAGGCACCTTACGAACCTCGACCGGGTGGTTTCGAGTCCCGGTTTCACGCTGGGTCGCTCGAATTCAACGCCACAGAGAAGGCACGTCAGGCTGCCATCTACAAAATCGTCCCCACCGTCGTCGACATGATGTTAGACAGGCCAGCCGCTATTCCTGAGGTTGCCGAGGGTGCCGCCGCCATGTTTGGCAGTTTTGGTAGCGGAACCGAGGCTTTTTTGGATGTGGTCTTTGGTGTTGCAGCCCCGGAAGGCAAACTGCCTTTTGATTTGCCCCGCTCGCAAAATGCTGTCGAAGAGTCTAGGGAAGACGTGCCGTTTGACACCAAAAACCCTGTGTTTAGGTTTGGACATGGTCTGCGGTACAGCAGCAAGTGCGTTGTCTAACAAGGTCAAGCTTCAACGTTAGAAGGCTTTAGTTGCGCGGTCCTGTATCACAGTGCCCCAGCGCGCTGTTTAAATCAAGGAAAACGCCAGTGTTAACTTGTCGAATCGGGTACAGTGGTTTGGGTTTATCTCTTTCACTCGAACAACCTATTTGTTTGAACACGGATACAAATTATCAGTATTATCGTACCTCGGCAAAACCTGTCGCAGCGAGATTTAGTTATTAAACCGAAACAGATAAACACAATACTTTTTTGTAGCCTTCAGTAAAATGCTTTATAACTGGGCTCGCTTCTGTTAAGATTTCGCGTGATCGATTTTACCTCACCACACCTGTCCCTACAATGTTTGACGATAACGGAATATAGCTTTCAGGCAGCTCAGATGATAAAAATACCCCGGAAGCTGAGCTGAAATCCAAACTCCGTGGCGTCTCATTGGGTAGGGTGTCACATATAGCTTGGCGCAGATTACTTGATAGGAGTGTTCCTAGTTCTTCATATGATGCCAAGGTTGATGTGTTGGTGCTGAAATCGTGATAGGGAAAAAGGGAACCAGTAAACAATTGACTGGTTTATTATCATGCCCCGCATCTTTGGCCATCGCACAGTGGAGTGCTCCCATCCTTACCAGGCCAAACACTGCTCCTAAGTCCGAAAAGCAAGGGTTATTAGCGAAACAAGGACGCGAAGGAACGGAGGGGAAGCAAAACGGGACAAAAAGTTGGACGTGACAACTACTACGTAGAAAGTTCGCTGTTTGCGGAAGCATGACACAAATCGTGTGACACGCTCCATAGCACAATGCCAATGTTTGGATTCGTAAGCGCAGGGACAAAAAGTCGTATTTTCTTCTCCACGGGTTTTCCAGTAGCCGCTGGATGATATTCCGGATCGACCTTTTAGGTTTTCACAGTCCCAAATTCTCATTTTGAGAGCCCCAGTTTTGGGCTTCTGACTGTTGCGTGGCCGTTTGCTACGATGATATTTTAAATACAACATTTGTTAGGTTTCTTTTGGCAAACCGTCTTGTTTTTCGCATCGACTGACTTGATCCGATACGCGTCCCCGCATTTCGCACAATGTCTAAACAAACAATTTATCTCCAACCGCTGGACTGGGAGTCAAACCCAATTGAGAAACTGAAGCTCTCCACCATTGACACCATCCCCAACTGCGCATACAACAACTACGCCATTTTCTTCCGCCTCCAGGATGAAGAAAAAAGCCGCGCCGTGGAGCTGCTGAAATCTGGGCTGAAGTGTACCCTCGCTCAGGTTAAACATTTATGCGGAACAATGGAGAAGGACGAGCAGGGACGATATTCATTTGTTCAAAAGCGGGAGTCGAGGGTTCAGGTTGTCATCCACGATATGGATCCAAATGCCGGCACTCCAACTCTGGATGACATCGAAAAGGGCCATTTTGGAGGCGAGACCTTGAAGGATATTAGTCTCTGGAGTGAGCCATTCCATCCAATCACTTTTCAATATCTGGACAAAGCTTATAATTACTGAATAGGCATTCCAACAATGACATGGGGAGAGCGTCCTGAGGCAAACCCAGACAACCGCCCTGCCGTGTCCGCATACCAAATTAACCTGTGCGCCGGTGGTCTGGTCTTGGTCGTCCAGGTCCATCATTACGCCCTGGACGCAATAGCGTTCAAAAACTACATCATGCAACTTGCGGCCAATTGTGCAGCCCTGGCCAATTCGACGCCCTTGCCGTCATTCGACCCAGCAAACCTAGACGCATCGCGCTTGACGATCGAAGTTCCGGCTGATAAGCTGACCGACGGCCCGCCCGCACCTCGGAGGAACCCAAACCACCGGACGCAGCAGGCGGTGCTGCTCCACCTGCCCAAAAGCAAAGCGGCCGAGCTAAAGAGGCTCGCCACGCCCGAGGGCGGCGACCGGGTGTCTATGTACGATGCCTCGTGTGCCTACCTCTGGCGTGTCCTAAGTAAAGTGAGGGTTGCTCTGTACGAACCCTCGCGAGATACGGTTTTGTGGTGGGGCGAGGCTATCAACCTACGACCGCGGCTTTGCCGCCCACCCTTGCCCCAGGGACTGATGCGCAACGCGTTGGGCTGCGCTATCTCAGATACGAGCCCTGTTCCCCCATTGACGGTCGGCGAAGTTGTGGACGAGGCGCCTCTGAGCAAGCTAGCATCCTATATCCGCGCGCTGACAAACGGCTGCGACAACGAACACATCAACAAACTGCTGGCTGGCGTGGCACCCGTCCGGGACAAAAGTACTTTGAGCCTGCGACTAGACTCATACCCGCCCATGAGCATGTTTGTGACTGATCACAGGCCTGCCGACGTTAGCAGTTTTAACTTTGGGTTCGGGAAGCCGATTACGTATAGACACTTGTTCGGCGGCTTTTCGACGGAGGGTGCTGTTATTATGTATCCCCCTGTCAGGTCCACGAACCCCGACGAAGGCTGCGTTTTTTCGGTAACTATGGAAAAAGAGCTTGTGGGTAAAATGAGAGCAATGCGCGAGTTTTCCGACTTTTTCGAATATCGCGGTGTCGACTAGACGGGCCACACGTTTTAATGGATATATAATCACCGCTGTTGAATGGGCAGAGGGGCCATATAAAGGTGGCTAGCCTGTAGTTGAACCAAGCTTAGCAGTTGTTATTGTTGCTACCTATTCTGTTGATTGTCTGGTAAAGGTTGCAAAAGTAGGTTGCACAGAGGTACGAGGACCTTTTATATGGGTCCTGCACCTCTGGTACTATTGATAAAAGTCATGTGCAAACGCAATGCGGATTGATCCGAATAACAGACCAACAACCGTAGAAGTTACTTAGTATCGTTTACAAAAAAGACCAAATTGGCTTTCGGGTCTTTCGGCCTTTTGGACACGTAAATACTGAAATAAAATTGTTGGGGAATACTAAACACTAACCAATATCCAATAATAACAAGTATCGGTTAACAAATCTGCTACTACGTTATTTGATACGTATGACGAAAATGTGCCTGCCTAACTGCCTATGGTAGGTGCAGTTTGCTAGGGAGCATGGACGTGACGTTAAAGGGTTCAAAAACAATCGCCTGCTTCGCAAAAGCGTCAAAAAGAGAGCTTCAGGCAGTCTTACAAACTATGAATGCCGTGTCGCCACATGCGCGCCGGCATTGCGTATTTGGCAGCCAGACGACGCAGCTCTGGGCTTGCCGAAGGATGCTGAGAGGCGAGGAAAAAATCGTAGTGCTCGTGTAGCAACGTCCGGTGCAAGACGATCAAAGCTTGCCATTGGTCGGTGTTTAGCTGGGGGGAGGCCGAATCGTTGTTTAGCGAGTTCTGTGCATTGACGACCTTTATGCACTTGTTCTCGATCATGACCAAACTACATTGTAGGAAATTAGTACGACATTGATATGATAGCTTCCCTCCAGATAACCAACTCGAGTGCAGGCAGCAGGCTTTTGTCACAGCCTTTCGCCAGGCAAACTGGGAAACCATCCGCGTCTCACTCTGGTCCACGCCGGGCCGAGACTTACCCAGCATATATGCCTTTCACTTGAGCCACCAGTTGCTCCTGACCTATAGGACGCGTCTCTGGCTGCTTAATCAGCTTGTTGACCTCGTCGACGGCTTTTCGCTTATCAACGACATCGTCGCCGTCGGCGTTCCGAGTGGTCGCGTCTCCCGAGGAAGCAACCACCGGACGGGGGGGCCTGTAAAGAAGGGTTTTAGTCGCAGTGTACACATGCAATGTAGAAGCTGGATTACGGTTTGTAAATATGGATGAGGCACTCGATTGATTATTCGCTCGTGCTTACCGTTCATCTTTGCACCTCTGACCAATGTTCGCACCCGGTGGGCATATATTAGTATGATTATTCGGCATGTTTCCTCGCCCAAATGCTCCGGGGGAAAAGCGTAAACACGAGTCAAAGCGGTTGAAGGTCTACGCTATGGTAGCAAGAGATGCCAATAGGAGAGCATGAAAGCTGGGTTTTATCTGTAGATATGCCGCATATCCTTACCCTAGGCTTGCTGGAGGTGGCCTTGCAATTGGGGCTAATTGGTTGCCTTCTTTTTTGCAGCACGGGCGAACCAAGAAGTTGCGGCTCAAATTTATGCAGCTGTTATTTTCGGCCAAACCGAACACGTACCGTACAGAGACTTCAACTCATTCATCATACTTGGTTTGGTTGGCGGTTCAACGTCACTCAGCGAGCATGAGCCGTTTTAGGTTTTCTTTTTACCTAGCTCATGGATGTTTGTGAGTTGATATAATTGTTCTGGCTATGCCGGGTATGTAAAGAGACATAACACAATGCATCACGAATAAACTTAGAGTTTCTACGCTTACTGGCGCACAAATGAAAAGCGATTTAGCAGTTTGCTTTCAAAAGCTGAGCAGTCGAATTTGGCGCCGGAAGTCATCACACCGTTGGTCAGTGATTCCATTGATTCTAATCGGAGTACATACCGGATCGGCTGCGACAGCGTCTTCAATGTGTGTCCCGCCTTGACACTATCGAGACACTTTGTGGGGACCTTGCGCCTCCATATCGCATCTTTGCCTTGCGAACCACCCTGAACAGGCACACAGCCAGTACCATAAGGCGAACGAGGCAAACTAATGGCAAAGAAGGTTAGGTAGTATTGACAGGAAGGAGGCATGCCGATTCGCGAGGCATAATTACAAGTTTACTACGTGACAGGGCGCAAAGGGCAACTATTGTTTGTGCCGGGGGGCAATGTGAGTCATAATTGGAACAGGGGGCAATGCGAGGGCTTGTGTGGGCGGAGATGGCCTTCCCGGTCGACCATTTCAGCGTCAATGAAAACATGCAAGAAGACAAGAGGACGTTTGAGACCCCATCGATGAGAGATCAGCGTCGTGAGAGGCGTCTATGGCTCGCTTGCCAAATCGCCCAGATTGGAACGTCAGAAGACGGGGTCAAAGAGGGACGTTGGGTCACGCACGTATGATGCCGACACAAAGAAATTTCGACCGGCTGCTCAGTACGTGTCGGACGTTGAAATAGGTCCTTCCGTCACCAAGGCCACGTACGAGGATGTCCTCCCAGAGGAGCCCACATTGTCAGTGCGAGAGCAAGAAAACTAAAAGCCAACCATTCAGTCTGCTGCAGGTGGGCGATTGCTGGATTCGAATTCTGGGAATTGCTAGGGCGACAGGGGGTTGGGGAAAATCCAGAGTGGATCAGGAAAAAGCCAAGTGACAGGGATACTAAGGCTTTACGTAGCATGTTTAGGATTTGGTCACTCCTGCTCGGCTTGCGATGCTGCTTGCTTTTGCGAAATGGTTACCACCAGCGCGCAGCTTTTACGACAATATCTTAATTAAATGCGCACTGCTGTTTGTGATGATCTGTAAGAGAAATGGATAAGAAAAAGAAGAGGTTAATGAACCGGAACAGCCTGAAAACAATTGTATTTTTGTGCGTTGATAGTTTTATTTTTAAATCGATTTCCGAAGGGCGGAATTTTGTTGTTAGATTTTTGGGGGTGCGGTTGTTAGGGGGGTGCGGTTAGGGGGTACCCAACGTTACAGCCTATTTTGTGCCTTGCACCCATTATCATGGCCTATTTTGATCCTGCTTTAGCATGAACTGTCAGAGTCAGTTTCTGCATTCAAGCTATTGCATTCTAAAGGCCCTTGATGGAGAAGGAAGATGGTTTTATGTAGGATCAAGTTCGCCGCCTGATTCTGGTTGAATGTCCTTTTGAAGCGTCCTAGCTCGTTCTCAGAATACTCAATCCCACCGTGGAGATGCAGTTCTTTTCTCTAAGATCAATCTCTATGATCGGGTCCTCACAAGAAAGGACACACGCCTTGGGCAATTGCGTTACGGAAATAGAACAATTGGATGCCCAACTGAATGAAATCAAAAACTGGCAATGCTCAAAACCAGGAAAGCCAAAGCAAAGTTGTCTTTTTGATTGGTTTCTAATAGATATATCAAGTATCAAATATCACCATACAACTTTTTATTTTATTTTTTGAAAAACTAACAACTACAGAAAGAAAGTAAAGAAAGCAACGTGCGAAAAGGCACAGGTAAACCCAGAGAACCATTAGGTCAGAATAAGTAAAAACCAAACTCAACGAACCGCAAGGCGCTCCTTGCCTCCACTTTCGGTTATCTTCCAACGTATTGGCGGTTTGGAACTGGTTGTCTTTCGACTTCAGCGTCATTCTGACCTTGTAGCGTGAAGCTCGTTGCAGGCGTTTTTCCTTATTCTTTTGTTCTTGGGCGACACGTTGCCGTAAAATAATCGCCTCGTTGGCAACGGCTTGCAGATCCGAGAGAGCATCAACGGTATCTGAACTAAAGTGATGCGCCTTGGCCGCCAAACGGGTTGCAGCATATTTAGCCCGTGAAAATCGGTCAACGGTAGGAAGAGAGTCTGGGTATCGCGGAGTATTCGTTGCAGTGGCTTGACCACGCAGTTTGGCGAGCACTTTGGTGCCGTTGACTGGAAACAAGCCTGTATCTTGGAAGCCGGTTATTATATGGCCGGTGGTAAAAGCCGCATCCCAACACCGCTTAAGTGAGTAAAATTTTGTCAGTTTACCGCTAAATTAACGTATAGATTTAAAAATTACTTACTCGGATCGCTGCAACAAAATCTGAACGGGTAAATTGCGGAATACCGGTTTGGATATGCTCATGCAGTACAGCCTGCAACTCGTTTTTCAGGTGAACGAACACCGATACGTCCATGGGCTGCATAAAATGCGTTGAATGAGGCGGTAAAATAACGATTTCGATATCGAATCTGAGGCAATAGTCAAGTATTTCCATACCAAAATGGCCGGTAAAACCGTCGAGAAAAAGCCACCTCCAAATACGTGTTTTGGCTCGCCGTGAATCTGGGTCAATATCGACCGCCCCACGGTTCACAAAGTCGAATCTGACGTCAAAGTCATGGCCGAACCACTCTTTCAAAGTAGGAGATCCGATCGACTGCACGGCAGCAATTTGTGGCCAAGAATACCGGTTGAAATGCTGTATCCAGGTGAGTTGAATATCTCCGTTGGAAAACCCGGTATCTGACCGCGTGAAAACGATACCCGCAGGCAGATCCAAATCAAGCCAATCGCTCGTTGGCCATTTTGAAAAGATACAGAAAGGCGGCAGCGACTGCCCAACAGCGTTCCCGGCGCCAATCAACGTACAACTCTCACGGTTAGCCGGATCTTCGGTGCGTGGCTTTTGATGCTTCTTCTTCTTCACGATCAATACCGGCACCCGACCATCTCGCACACCGATTCTAGTACCGCATTCGTCAGCGTTCCAGGCGGCTGAAGGCGTGATTCCAAGCTCAACCGCACGAGCCGCAGTGCGGGTATACCAGGCCTCAACGAGCTCGATCTGTTGCTCCCAGCTCAAGCGATGAATCTCCACGGGTTGTTGCTTGGTAAGTCGCAATTCTGGGTGCTTCTTGAGCCACCGAGCGTACCAAAAGCTGTTGACTGGACCACAAGGCGGTATCCGGTACTGACGCATCAGATTGGCAGCAGATATTACGTGTTTGGAGTCAGGATGGGCGCCTAGTTCATCAAGCTGTACGATATATGCAACAAGCGCTTTATCTTCAGCCTCAGTCAACGTTGAAGGCCGCCCAACGCGTTCCACGGATATATTCAGTGCGCCAGTCAACTTAAGACTCCGTACATGCCGCTGGGTACTCGAATACGGGTAACCATTCCGAACACAGAACGACCGCAACGACTCCGGCTCAGATCTGCCCTCCCGGGCGGTAGCCGCTCTCTCGCCATGCATTTTGAGATATTGGATATACATGCGGGCTGCCAAGATAGCTGGAGATTCGGGGTACGTCATGATACCTATATTAAAGGACTAAATGCGTTTGTGGCGTTGTTGTTCGGTATTTTATATGAAGATAGTGATTTTGCTAACGATTTTCTAGCTAAAAAACTGACGCGGGGTGGCCCACGATTTAGTCGTGAATCACGATTTTGCAACCCCCTCTTTGAGGGGGCCCGTACCACACAGCCCCCAAGTAGTCCTTGTGGAGGCCGAGCCTCATGCATCCGTAAAACAGGCCTAGGAGACTAAATCCTGGCAGATTGTCCCACTTTGAGTAATAGTTTATATGATCGCTGTTGAACGACAGTTGCCAACCAAAACCCAGCGGGGAATGTTTTGCAATTCAATTCATTTAGCCTTGAGGCCTATTCGCGCCATGGATTCTTTTTCTGTTTTTGCCCACCTCGGCTTTCGTACCTGCCCAGCTTCGGAAGATTCGGCAATCCCGTCCGAGTTTTTCAGTCCCGAAATCCAAGTGCTGTCGACTATTACCATGCGATCACCTTTCTCAATCAGAACAATTTTGTCGGTTTTCTGGCGCCCCATTTGCATGTAACAAGGTTTGCTAGCAAGCAATAGAGAAACTGCGCATTGACGGGCATCGACGGCTAGACATAATAAGAAACGCTCCAACTGTTTACTTTTTCACTTGTTTCTCGTTTGGGCAGTGCTGCTTTGTTCATATTTTCTCTCAAATCCAAAATAGGTGTTTTTCATAAATTCTGTGCATTGTTGCCTCTCAGACCAGGGAAGTGTTTTACCATTTGTCTCGACTTCATCTAGCATAGGCATTCCTGTTCGCTAGACTATTTGGCACGCTTTTCAAATCCAATCCGCTCTAGGATCCCGCAACACCAACTATTGTGGTCGTCTAGCCCAGGCAACCATGACCGGCACGTGAAGCCGACCCTCTCCAAGCGCTTTTCTAACTTTACCAACATATGAATTTACAGACTTCTGCTCCCACTGTAGGCCTTTGGTGAATGGGAGTTTGGATATTCCGTCGAGACCTAAAGAAAGGTTTTGAACACACCTATCGCCCATCATCCTCAGCCTTTCGCGATCTGAGCTCTGGCATTCGTTCGCCATCCAGCTTCCGAACGGCCATCTGTATTTTTTGATCTCGATATCGACAAAACCGATTTGCCTCAATGCTTTCTCGAGCTTCTCTTCCGCATATGTGCAGTCGACCCCGAGAGCTATCGTTCCTGACATGGCATAATGCGACCATTTTACCGGGAGCAGCGAATGGTCTAGGCATTCCGGAGGCAAGTCTGAACGGATTCCTGTACAGAATCTTTGCCGTTTGGTGGGTCGATCCATTGATTCGACGAGTTGGCTCTCGCCAGTCGCAGTCTTATCAGCCTCTGCTGCCTTTACACCAGGAGACGAATTTCCTTTTGAATCGCCAATCAGGCCAGAAGGTTCGGCATGAGTGACATGCTCCGTGAACTGCCCTACTTTGAATGCAGCCTCGGCTGCTGGGGCAGTTCTGTCTGGATTCTGGGGCAGCTCTGCCAGCGGCGGTTGGGCTGTGTGATTTTCCAAACAATGCTTTCGCCGGTTTCCACACTCGGCTCGCAACTTGCTATCAACACCATAGCTTGGCGTCAAGTGCGATTGGTCCATCTGATGTAGCGATAGATTAAGTCCCGAATTCGAATCACTGGCTACGCGTTTGGCAGCCACCGGTTGTTTGTTGATATCATGTGCGTATCCACGGGGCCTTTGGGTAGCGTTCGAGCTTGGTTTGAATACAGGATGAGAGGTCGTAGTTTTAAGCGGCTGGTTGACCGGCACATGGTGGCTTGGTCCGACGGGAGGTTGTGAACCAACGGTAAAAGGTAGCGGGACTGGAGTGTTACGCCTAGGTCCATGGTTGTGAGACTTGACAGGTTCGACGGCATTGGTCTGCCCCTGTGTGATGGAAGGAACCAAAGACATGTTGACAGGTGCAAAAGAACAAGAGGGATTGTAATCTGAAGCTGGGAAAGAAGATTGATGGGACTGCTGTTCGAACTTTTGGGATTGACTGGCACGGAGATGGGACTATTTATACTTGGGCCGAGGAAACACTGGACGGACACGCCGTGGCCGATGCCGCCCCGCATCGACCGAATTGGTTCTCCACCCAGATTAAGCCAATTTGCTGACGGGCAGAATTCCAATAGTTTACTGAATTTTTATGACGAAACCGACAAAACAAATTAAAGAAAAGCAGCAGCAGCACTTGTGAAGCGATTTGACAGCTCTGCTCTCGGTTTAAAAGTACTATTTATGCCACTCTTGAACGGAACCCCATTAAAACTGGCATACCTAAATGTAAAGTCTACGGTATATTCTAGATTTCTTATCTCGTTTTACCGCCAAAAGGCAAGGCAATCCACGGCAACAGGTGACGGACTGACCTTTCGGACTTTATTGGAAATTCAGTTCGGTGGAAAGAGTTGAACTGGGACCAGGGCTAATAACTACTTTCGCCGCAAAGGGAATATTCACCAGGAGGTCGGCAACGAAAAGAACGACGAATGCGGCCTGCAATTGCCGGTCGGGGTCAGCGAGGCGCAGCCCTTCTTGGCAGAAGCTCAATCGACTTACAAAATATAACCAAAAAGGCATGCTGATAGCCTTCATAAGCAGAGGCAATGCTATGGCGACAACCAATAGCGCTAGGATTCGGAAGATGAGATGGACCATCAGAATTGTCTTGGTTTGGTTGGTGGTGGAGCTTTGTGCGAAGCGCATAAACAAAAGCGCACCCGCCTCGGCTAGGCGGTGAATAAAACACCCTACATAAAGTGCAGCTTGACTAGCGATTAGGCTCACAGTTATTAGGCCTTGGCAGCTAACTACGAATGCAATGCCAATGGAATAAATGCCGAACAAGTAGACTGGTGCTTTGGGGTATATGTCACGAAAGCGATCCCAAAGAGACAAGGCTGCAATATAGGGGCGATTCTATTCGAAGATCTAAAGGTAAGTGTAAAGAAGAAAGGCACGCAGTGCCAATCGCGTACACGCGCCTAAGCGAGCAAATAACAAACTCACCCTGGCGCCTTGTCACGTGAGGTGGAGCTAGTCACGGTTGGCAGTCGCCCAGGCACGCCACTCCGTAACACCACTCATCATCATAGTGCCGGCAGATGGGGCGAAACGCAGATGGGGCGAAAGATGGATGTCCCAGCTTTTTTCGTGGGACTGAGATCGAAGGGTGATTGATTGATTGCAAACTCAGGACGGAGTTACTTCATTTACAAGTACTGGTCAGTTTTGTCTCGCTTGAACATTCTTTTTCGTTATTATTACTTTGACCCGCTTTTTGAGTGACCAGTACTTTAACGCTAAGTTCCTTGGGGCTAGTGGAGAAAACCGATTGATTTGGGCTCCAACCTGTCGCAGCTTTGGGAGCCCCTGGTACGTTACGGGGCCTAGCCGATCTGCAATGATAGGCGGGGGAAACCAGGTTCCCCTGCTGAAGTGGAAAACGGGTTTAATAACGCCTTTCTTAGACTAGGCTAGGATATTTGCACTGCGGGGTTCTGGGGCGACCGTTCTGCTAAGCGTTTGGATTGGTCAGCGGAAGCAATCGGCCCCAAGGTGCATTAACTCTGTACGCTGAGAGAGCGGATCCCTCCGGAGGTTATCCGGTTCTGGAAATAGGTCCGCCATCTCCGCACTTTCCTAGCATAAATCCCCTCGTATTGACTTGGCACTTTCTTAGAATCTGGACGTAAGCCAACCTCCCACCAGCGCCAAGGCTACCGGATGCATGCTCGCCCCCCGGTGATGCAACCCAACGCAAAATGTCGATAAGACAGCCAGGTTTTACCCGGTCAACCACATCGGTTTTCCGCCTCGTCTGCCTCAATGAGACGCGGTTCTATTAGAATCGCAGGGCTTCGGTCACACTGAAATTTACCAACAGCACAAGGGTGAACTGGCGTAAGCGGAGTTTGTAAGGCTCTACGTTTTGTCCTGGATGTTTGCCCGTTTTCGCTAGATAGCCGGATATTGACTTTGACCAATGCTTGAGACGATTGCACGGGTTTCATGGAACGAAAATTGCCGGACTACGGAATCACTGTNTATGAATTTACAGACTTCTGCTCCCACTGTAGGCCTTTGGTGAATGGGAGTTTGGATATTCCGTCGAGACCTAAAGAAAGGTTTTGAACACACCTATCGCCCATCATCCTCAGCCTTTCGCGATCTGAGCTCTGGCATTCGTTCGCCATCCAGCTTCCGAACGGCCATCTGTATTTTTTGATCTCGATATCGACAAAACCGATTTGCCTCAATGCTTTCTCGAGCTTCTCTTCCGCATATGTGCAGTCGACCCCGAGAGCTATCGTTCCTGACATGGCATAATGCGACCATTTTACCGGGAGCAGCGAATGGTCTAGGCATTCCGGAGGCAGGTCTGAACGGATTGGCTGGCACATTTCCTGAAACTCAACAATGCCACCGGGCCGGAGATTGTCAAAGCAGTTCTGGATTATCAGATCTTGGTTTGGGCATACAAGCAGGAGCATGCGGCCGTGGATAAAGTCGAAATGTTCTGAGCTGCCGCAGCCCTGGCCTGAATGCAAGCCTGCCAGCCTTTTCCAGTCCGTAGTGACATCTCCAGCAATAAATTTGCAATTTGGTGGGATCTCGGGTGGCGAGGGCGCGAAGATGTCCATTCCATACACGACGGTCGCCGGGTTTTTGGTCGCAAACTCGGTGGCCCAAATGCCGGTACCTGTGCCCAGGTCTAGGACACGGTGGAGTGGGCCGTTCCCCCGTGTCGGCGCGTTCAGAAGTCGACCTTTCAGTGTCAAAAGCCACAGCTGGTGCTGCAAATCTAATCTTTTGCCGTCATTTTCAACATTTGGTGGAGGCAAGATGTATTTTTGAGCCGACACCATAGCTTTTGCCGGTTGTGCGTTGTTATGAAATCTGCCCTGAACGAGATTTGAAAAAACGGAACAACGCACAGAGCAACAATCATTTTAAACCAGCTTTGGGTCCAGATTCAGGTCCAGATTCAGCTTCGAACCGAATCTAGGACTGCCAAGGTCAATGTAACAAAACGTGACCATCATCTCTTTTCCCAATTTCTGCCCCAAGTGTCCACTAAATCGGGCTTGCGTTTGGCCCAACGCTCTTATCTTTGAAATCCCTGACAAGCCCTGGGTCAATATCCCCCTCATCAACCCATGTTGGTCTCCAGCGGGCGAGATACTGTTTGAGGCCGGTTTCTTCGTGAATCCTCTCTGCTAAAACACAGTCCACCATCCATTCATCCGTCTTTGAGCCGCGCGCCTTTTGCTTCGTCGGGACATTTTTAACTCGAGTAGAAGCCTCATACGACCTCCCTCTCTTTTTGTTTTTTTCCACTAGATCTGCATTCTTGTTGTCGACCTGGCCGTGACGATCTGCTTTACCCCTAAGGGCTGCTTCATTTTTTTTATCCCCAAAGCGGGAATTTTTTGCCATTTTCATCCTTGCAGATCTTCTAGCCAATCTCGGTTCGCTGCCTTTGCTTTGGTCACTCAGAGAAAAGTTGCTTCCCGAAGCAGCTTGCTCCTCTTTTGACACACCTGCTGACGTGTAGTTCTCGGCTACGGCGGGCAGCAAACATTGCAACACTTTGCTGGGTGTCGGCAATGTCGGGTCTTCATCCCCCACCAGCTGATACTGCGCAGGACGATACGAAGCACCCATCGGTTCTTCGGATCCTGTACAGAATCTTTGCCGTTTGGTGGGTCGATCCGTTGATTCGACGAGTTGACTCTCGCCAGTCTCAGTCTTATCAGCCTCTGCTGCCGTTACACCAGGAGACGAATTTTCTTTCGAATCGCCAATCAGGACAGAAGGTTCGGCATGAGTGACATGCTCAGTGAACTGCCCTAATGTGAATGCAGCCTCGGCTGCTGGGGCAGTTCTGACTGGATTCTGGGGCAGCGCTGCCAGCGGCAGTTGGGCTGTGTGATTTTCCAAACAATGCCGCCTGTTTCCAGACTCGGTTTGCAGCTTGGTGTCAGCACCATAGCTTGGCGTCAAGTGCGATTGGTCTATTTGATGTAGCGATAGATTAAGTCCCGAATTCGAATCACTGGCCATGGGTCTGGCAGCCACCAGTTCTTTGGTATCATGTTCGTATCCACGGGGCCTTTTGGAAACGTTCGAGCTAGGTTTGAATGCAGGATGAGAGGTCGTAATTTTAAGCGGCTGGTTGACCGGCACATGTTGGCTTGGTGCGACGGGAGGTTGTGAACCAACGATAAAAGGTAGCGGGACGGGAGTGTTACGCCTAGGCCCATGGTTGTGAGACTTTACAGGTTCGACGGCATTGGTCTGCTGTGTGATGGAAGGAACCAAAGACATGTTGACTGGTGCAAAAGAACAAGACAGATTGTAAATTGAAGCTGGAAAAGAAGATTGATGGGACTGCTGTTAAACTCTTGTAATTGACTGGCACGGAAATGGGACTATTTATATTTGAGCCAAGGAAATACGGGACGGACACGCCGTGGCCATCCTGACTGGTTCTCCACCAAGATGAAGCCAATTTGCTGACTCGGGCAGAATTCCAAGAGTTTGCTGAGTTTTCATGACAAAACCGACAAAAGAAGTTAAAGAGAAGCAGCAGCAGTACTTGTAAAGCGATTTGACAGCTCTGCTGGGTAAAGGTACTACATATTACACTCTTGACCGGAGTCCCATTAAAACTGGCATACCTAAATGTAATGTGTAGGTATATTCTAATCTCCTATCTCATTTTATAGCCAAAAAACAAGGCAATCCACGGCAACAGATGATGGACTGACCTTTCGGACTTGATTGAAAATTCAGTTCGGTGGCAAGAGTTGAACTGGCACCAGGGCCAATAACTACTTTCGCCGCAAAGGAAATATACACCAGGAGGTCGGCAACGAAAAGAACGACGAATGCGGCCTGCAATTGCCGGTCGAGGTCAGCGACGCGCAGCCCTTCTTGGCAGAAGCTCCACAACTTACAAAATAAAACCAAAAAGGCATGCTGATGGTTTTCATAAGCAGAGGCAGTGCTATGGCGACAACCAATAGTGCTAGGACTCGGAAGATGAGATGGACCATCAGAATTGTCTTGGTTTGGTTGGTGGTGGAGCTTTGTGCTAAGCGCATAAACAAAAGCGCACCCGCCTCGGCTAGGCGGTGAACAAAACACCCTACATAAAGGACAGCTTGACTGGCGATTAGGCTCACTGTTAATAGGCCTTGGCAGCTAACTACGAATGCAATGCTAATGGAATAAATTCCGAACAAGTAGACTGGTGCTTTGGGGTATATTTGTGTCGGGAATGTTTGTGTTGATTGTAATGCCTGTAACATATTAGTACTAAAGCCGCGTTGTGTCAGAATCAGTTGCCTTACTTGTGGGATGATTGTTAGCCAGGAATAGGATGCGAGCATATGAAGATATCGGGAAGAAAAATATAGTAAAGAGAGGACCCCAATAGACGTTGCCAAATAAATCGACCATGCACAGAAAAGCTGTAAGCTGCTCAAAGAGGTATGACTGTGCGGTTTCAGTTTTTTGCATAGATAAAGGTAGAATACGGCATAGTTGAAAGAGGCGAATATGCAAAGAAAACAAAAGCTAAAAGTTGCAGCGGCTGGAACAGCCGCTATGAAAGGATGAGGATCGTTGGTCATTTTGAGAGTTAAAATAGCAAAAGCGACAGTTCTTCCTTAGCGTCTTAGCTTTCGATAAAGGCCAGACGAAGCTCATCTGAAAGCTGTTTTTTGTTATTCGCGTTATCGTTCCTGACTGGAAACTATGTGGTTGGTCTTCGCATGGCACCCTCAAATTTTGACCCGACTTTGTTTAGTGATCGAGAGTGTTTGCGTATATCGAACTGTAGATGAATGCCGGCGAGCACCTTTGCGTAGGCAGTTCGCAAAACGCCTTGGGTAATTCGAACTGGAGCTAGATTGATATTGCCGCCGGCATAAGGTAAAGAATTAAATTGTGGCTGCTGCTGCCTAAAAACTTGAATGCAAAACGCTTGCAAGGTCTATCAATATAGCAAGCGCCTGTAAGCATAATACATAAATGCAAAAGCGCCAGTGCAAAATTCTATGGGAAACCATTGACAGCATGATTTACAGCAATCTTCTCCTTTTCCCGTTGCCGCCTCCCCGGGACCCTGTCCATGGCCGTTTGTGATCTGACCTCCCGAACGCTCCCCGGAGGCCTTGCAAATTTACTAGATTCTCCGCTGAAAACGGCGATCCGCTTATTTCACAGGCGTCTTCGCGGTCTTGCTTCAGCGAGACGGAAAAGCTGCCTTGTGTGGTAAACTGGACTTGTTTCTGGAAGCGGCAGCCTTTGGAAGGTCCCCATTCGTCCACTTTCCTCTCGACCGGCCGGCCATCAATCCAAAAGGAAGCCGAGCCTTTATGCAAACGGTCAAACAGCTCGGTAAACCCCGGCTCGCCCGGTGAAAGGGTGCACAAAATGCGCCCAGTAACAACCTGTTTCCCCGCAGACCGTTGCGGCACGGCGTCCAGCTCGAAATAAAACAAGGACGCCACCAGGCAGCGGGCTATGCGCTCAATTTTTCCCGAGATGGACTGATCGCCTTCACCTCGGACCTGAAGTTCTGGAATGCTCCGGAAATCGTCCAACCTTGGCAGATCGCCGTCGAACTGTACGTCGAGTCGGTGATATCTGGGGCTCGTTTGGAAAAGCTGCCTCAACTTTTTATCTTTTATTTTTTCAGAAAATAGGCGACAGAGCCTGGGAAAAGCGCCGTTTTTCCAAACGTTGCGAACCTCGTCCGGACACGGGTTGGCCGTTCTCGGTTTCGATTCGCCGGTACCTATCGAAAGTACAAAATCCGGCTGTTCGACGTCGGGAAAATACGCCGCCATTGCGGTGAGGGCTGACAGAAGTGGGTCATTCTCTAGTGGCCCAGCATCTTGGAACGTGCCGAGACCTGCAAAGTGCTTAGGTGAGAAAATCCTGTATATGTTCGAGTTAGACCTCTTTTTTTTCTTTCGCATCGATCGATGGACTATCGCTTGGATACATACCCTGGCGCTGCAGAAGCCGCTCGTGCGCTTTTTGATATTAGTTTCTTTTTTCTTTTGACTCTATTTTTGTCTCTAATCGATTTAGGAAAGCTTACATTTCCCACAGTGTTAGTTTTTCATTGGCTTTCGAGGGTACAATCTCGTCGTGTGTGTTGCTGCCAAGCACGGCAAGACATTTTGTCGGCTTTTTCGCGTGGTGGTTGTTTTGATAAGCTCCATTTCGGTTAGTAAAAATGCGGCACATCGGCTCCTCGTCTACGGTGGCGACGGGGAGCCCGATCAAAGTTCCGTTCGCCGTGGCGCTGGAAACGTCCAAGATTCCTTTGTCGGCCCCGAATATATACCTCAACACGTTCTCAATTTGCTGCGAAGAATACAGCCCGTCATCGAAGTAGGATACCAAAAGTGCAGCAAGTTGGCCCAGGAGGGATACGGGGCTCCAGGCGGTGGTTAGCCATGAGAGCATAAGTTTGAGAAACGAAGGCATGCGCGACGTGCTCAGGAGCTCTCGACGTCGGAATATCCGACCGGCCAGTAGTTCGAATCTTTTTGTGGATTCGGCGATGGAGGACCCGTTGACGAACATGTCTGCAACAATAAGGCCACCTTGTGGAAGTTAGTAGGCACAAGCGCCCAGGAAGCGTGCAGCCACGTACCAGAACTGATACCGAATGCTATTTTCACAAACCGCTGCAGCGGCACAGGGAGGTTCACGCGTTCTTCTATTCGCTTCAGTATCTCTAGTACCAAGGTGCCGCGGACCCCGCCACCGTCGAGACAGAGTACCCCTACGCCTGCCGTCGGGGGGTGGATCCGAATCCGCGTCTTTTCGGACAAGCGATTCTGACAAAGAAGACATTTTTCGAACGTCCAAACCGACGGATCATCGTCCGCACAGAGACCGAAAACACGCACGCAGTTTTCACAAATCGTATGTCCAGGGCACAAATCGTACAAAGGCCGCCGCCGCAAACAGACCAGGCAGGTGTCCGAGCTTTTGATGACGGCCCATTTGTTTGCAAAACGTGCGAGGTTTTCGGAATGGATATCGGCGGTGGGAACTGCACCGACGGACGACGATTCGACGTATTTTCTCAAATGGGCTTCTATGGAGCTTACAAAAGTATTTGCAGATACTGCTTCACGATTTTCTAAATTCGAAACGCTCTTTTTAAAAGCTCGGGTAACGACGCCTTTGTAAAGATGCCGAATTACGTCCTCGGCGTGAAAATCTAAATATCACGTTTACGTTAGCTGGTTCGTTAAACACCGGAGTTGTAACGTACAATGGGTTCCGGGTGGATAATTATCCAACAGGAAGCTTGACGCGATCATGGGCGTAGCAAAGGTAGCTATTTCGCTCGGGGATTTCACGAGACTGAGAAAGTCGGACAAATGTGCCTGTAAACTTTGGGCTATAGGGTTCGAATTCCTGGCAATTTTGACAAAGTTGAAGGAGCCATCCAGGTTACCCGCAAACTGCGCGCAGGCGCCTTTGAACAGAGCAGCAAAATGGGTTGCGGAAAAATCGTGCCTTGATTGTAACCTGTCATTTCGCGCCGAATCCAAACTGTCCAACATGCGCTCTTTTAACGGCCTGTGCCGCGCCGATCTAGAAATGTTCTCGTCTGGGAATAGCGCAACCGTCTCCACTGCTGAAAACACGGCGTGGGGATCTTTGACGGTATATTTTCTTATCAGTTCAAACAGCCTTTCTCGTATCTTGTTTTCATTTGCCCCTGTCCCTGGGTTTTGATCGACCACTACAATCAATCGCGGGCGCACCCGCCCCGAAAAGCTGGACGGAAGGCTTCGGTCGAGCCAAGAAGCCAACTCGATGGCAGTCTGGTCAAGACCTCCAAAGTCTTCGCAGAAAAGACAGAACACGTCGGTAAACACAGCGAGGAGGTTGGTATGCAGCCTGTTTACGGGCCTTTGCATGTCATAAAAGGATCTTGGTCTCTTTATTGGCTGTCTTGTAATCTCGTGACATGTATCATCGGCATTTTTACGGCTTTCTTTTTTACAAACCCTGGTCTCCGCTATGAGTAGCGGTGTGCTAAACACGCTGGAAGGGTCGATGTGAAGGTGGATTTCGGATGCATTTCGGCTGACGATGGACCTTCGATTCCTTTTAATCCCAAATATTTCCAGTGCAGCCTTTTTAGCTGCTTCTCCAATCACGACAACCAAGGACGGCTTCTGGACATCCGGGCTGGGTATGGTCTCAAAAACCTCTTGCAGCTTATCTGACACCAGGAATTCAGCTTCGTCCTGCTGCGCGTCCAAGGCCAGCCAGAAATTATGATTGCACCGAGGCATGCTGTAGCTTAGACGGTAAATGGCAGACGGTGCCGGCTGCTTTCTTGTTATTTATGTATCTTGCAAATCCGAGCGAGGGACGAAATGCGGGCCTTGTCTGGTGCGCTCCTTAAAGTGGGATTGCCTGCTTTTGCTTGGGACGATTTCGGGACCTTAGGTGTGAGTGCGGAATTCTGCACTAAAAATATCGGACACCAGTTGGTACAGTAAAGTCAGTGCGATAGAACGACCTATGCCGCTCACAGCGCCCATTATCACGGCTGCAAAGTCAAAGGCGGACAGATTTATGCGATTGGCCTCCATTTTTAACAAAGTTACACAAATCATTCAGCATTACTACACTGTACGATACGTCCGGTGCAAACACGTCGTTTGATTTAAATTTCTACTACGAATCACAGGGCCTAAATCTGTTCCTGGCATATTCCCAAAATGTGATTCCTTGCCCACCTTTTGGACAACTTTAGAAAGGTACAACCGCTGGCTAAGAAAAGCCGTTACCATTTTTTATTTTTTATTTTTTTCCTTTTCCCCCCTTGCGCATTGTGGCACAACCATTCCGAATATTACACTTCCAAGATCTGGGAGTGGCAGCGAATAGTACGGCGGCAGTTACGGCATTGGTTTCAAACTAATTGGCCCAAAGTTGTGGTGGCGGCTATGTCTAACAAATCACCACTCATATCATTCGTCATGGTAAACATCACACGCGCAAGACATGAAGAACATATGTTGGTAAGTGAATTGATGCTGTACATATCCAATTTAGTCTAGCTATCAAAAGGAACTTTTGCCGTTTTCGAGCAATTCGCTTCGGCTGCGGCAATACCGGTTTCTCGTTGCAAAAACACATTGCCATGTTATATATAAATTCATACCTACAGAGTAGCCCTTTGAGATGCCTCACATACCCACATCAGATCACATCGATTTCTTCTCAATACCGCACCTTTCCAGGCAGCTTTCGACCCCAAGAGCAATGCTAGTGGGAATCGCCTTGCGCACAGCCTCGAGGTTTTCGCCAGAAATCGACTGCCCGAACGCGGCGGCGATCAGGTCGTCCGTGAACGCGATCGTCTGCTCGACCACCTGGCCGGCGCCGGGATCCTCGCTGGAAAAAGCAGCTACGAAGACGGCATCGGAACAATCAGGGTTGAACTGCGTGTGAACCGAACCTTGATAAAAGGGCGTCATTTGGTAAGTTCCAATCTCGTTCTTAATGACGCGGGGCTTTCCTTCGCCGTCCACGATTCCGTTTTCGGGCATCATTTCAGTAACCAGACGTCCTTGCACGACCAGTTGCAGCTCTGCCGATCGGGGGTGGGTGTGGAAGGTGTTGAGGCCACAAGCTGTTTCCGGGTTAGAAAGTGGGTCGGACCGGGTCGTTCCATTGGTGGGGGAACGAGGTTAGAGAGCAGACTTACGTCCCACACGACCAACGGCCATCCCAGAACCCGTCCCGACCAAGGCGGGAAAGGTTTTGCGGTTTGCGACTACAAGCATGCCGCCATCGCCGGCGCCTTGCTGGGTTTGGTTGAAGTTGAACACAAACTGAGAGTCGTCCGGGAGAAGAGTAAACCGGTCCGCGGCGCTTTGGAATTTGTTAACAAACACGAGTAAATAAAGGCAAACGCGAGTCCCAAATCCCCTATAAGGCAAAACACTTGCCTTGATGCGAGAAAAAGTTGTTGCGTCAAACTGAGGTCCTGCTTTGCTTTTTCTTCGCGATTGTCGGGGCTCTGGGAAGACGTGGCCAAAGGCGGAACCGATTGAGGCGTGCAGCGGGCTGCCAGAGTCGAGGTTGCGTCTCCACTAAACGCCGAACATTCCGTCGGTTTTGGGGACGCTTGAGCCGAAGCTAGGAACGCAAAGATAGAAAGAAGGCTGGGGACTGTAAAAGCCGAGATGTGACGCATAGCGAATGATGAACCAAGATAAATGAAGAAGCTAGAAAAGTAGGAATAACAGATTAATGCAGAAGCCGGTAGTGAACAGCGCGTAAAAGAATGGAATGCGTTGGTGCATGAAAGAAGAGACGCACATCTCCCCTGCTGTTCCACCTGCCTGTAAATTGCTTCTTTTATATTCGAGTCTCACTGTGCAGCTTTTGGATCTCGACATGCGAGTTTCTTGAAAGGTAATCGCGGTCCATTACCGGTCCGCGGGCCAATTTCAGGACCGGATCTCTTTCGGGGCTGGTCTTTCTTTTTGGGTTATCTTCAAGTCGACTTAGCCTTGACATTGTGGTGCAAATCTTGCCCCGTTATACTTAACAAGATCACTACGTGTCAACTCGTTTTTTTATTTTATTTTTAAAGCGTGCCGTGGCTAGCTTTGGCCTTTTGTTCTATAAATTCCAAAACCCGAATCACTTTAGGCTGTTTTATTAGATAAACGTTCGTAAATCTCTAATTATATTGATCGGACTGTCGTTCTTACAGTTAATACTTTACACGCGGGGTTTGCATTGGCGCAGTCTCAGCTAGTCAAGGTCCAAATCTGGGCCATTTCCCCAAAACGGGTTGCCATCACTGCGTTTAAAGAACTATTTAACGAATTTAAAGTTGAACGTGCACTACGCTCCTGTCGTATCGGGAGCATACTGTACATTCACAAACCGTAAAACTCAAATCTGATACAGTAAACATTCCAGCCCGAATCAAATGTCTTCTCGTACTGCGAAACCAAATCGGCCCGACTTAACCCGGTCAAAATATTCCAGAAAAGTTACACCTGACGCAGTATGGACCAAAATACATCGCAGCCTCATTAGTACAAGTGTGTTAGATAAAGCTGGAATGGTATATGAAGTTTTCCCTGACTTCGTCGCCGTGCTTGGAAAGCTTTCTCGACCTGAAATCGCCGAGCTTGCACGTCAAACTGACGAGGTACGTCGACGGCGAAAGGGCTACAAAACTCCCGTCGATGGACATCGTATCAAGGCAGGCGGATCCGGTGGGATGATGGACCGGACAAGCAACGCAAGTGACATTTTACAGCATCCCTCAACTGGGGAGCCGTGGTCTGGGGCCAGGCACTCGTCTGTGAAAAAAGAACATGAACAAAATTATCGACCTCCCGTCAACAATGCAAAAGAGGGAAGAAGTTACTCCCAGTCCCAAAAAAACAAACAAGACGATCATGAAAAGAGAAACGCGAGCAACATTTCTCGCCCCTTGGCACAGCCAGCAATGACCACCTCCGAGGGAAAATACGCCGACAAAACAGACGAAAAACTGCCAATAAGACCAATTCTCAAAAAGGAAGAGACGAATCGTGTCCGATTCGATCCCGGTGCGCAGACCAGAGCATTGCCCAGGGAAATAAGCACAGAACATGGAAAGAGAAATGCGCACGTAGGACGCGGAAATTACAATAAACAAAAAGATGACGGTTATCGTCAATACGAATGGGAGAGGGCCTTTACAAAGGAGGATTCCTATAGGGAACGTGTAGACAGCAGACATGAGTCTGTCGCGTATGGTTCTTCTCGGGAGCGGAACCGGGATCGAGATGGAGTCCGGCCGAGCACGGAACGGCGTTTGACCAGCTTTAGAAATTATCATGTTTTCGGAAGAACCGATGGCAAGTACACGTCTCCGAAGCACGAGATAGAAGTGTTCGTCACAGGCCGGACCACCGACTATAGGATACAGATTGTCGTAGAATATGAGGACCTTAGCAAGCATGTGAGAAGATAGTTGCAATTAAAATAATAAAGTAAATGCTGTTACATACTGTACAGTAGTGCAGCTGAACCTCTTTTTTGGTCGGTCTACTGCACATATTCGAGCGCAACTAAGTAATAAAATCAACCCGCTCCATCAGTATACTCTTTCCAACGGGCCTTACATGTTGTGGCTTGGGAGGTGGAGGATTCGCGGTGCGCCGACCTTCCGTACAAAGTAAGGATGTCGGTACTGGGACCGGATAAACGCGAGCCGCGGCAGGTGCTGCGAGCCGACCACGGCGAGGGGCACGTCACCAAGCTGCATATTTTTAATGCCCGAACACAGGCGCCGCTTTGGGACACCCCCTGTGCGGCAGCAGCGGTTCATTCGTCCGGGCCAGCGACACAGTGGATATCGCTGGTGTCGAGAACGATGGAAAAGAGCAGCTTCGTAGCAGGCTAAACGTTATGTATCCTCTCCGACTTAATGCCTGGTTCGGACTTTTCTCAGTGCCACAACTTGCTTGGTTCTCGTTCACTTTCTCTGGCCAGCCTCGCTTTTCGGAATGGGCTTTGGATGAATACCCAGCCAAGATTAGGCAGTTTGACAGCTTATATGACGAGAATATTAGATACGCAGCCATCTGTGCAAAACCTTTCGGCAGCGATCTTATATTATTGGCAAGTCTAAGCTGGCAAGAGCAGCGCAGGGGGAAAATGAGAGTGGGGGATGGTAATCCGTCTGAATGCTACTGTATTTGGTCGCATGGAAAACCAGCATATTAGGACCAGTAATAGATGTCACGGCCCGGGGGAAGCATAGCACGGAAGCTAGTCTATTGGCATCTATCGACGAAGATTCTACTCTGAGGAGAGGAAAGGAAACAAACAAAGTTCTGAGCTTGACGCGACGTCGATAAAGGTATCACCCTGGTGGGTCGTTGGTCAGGGGTCAGGGTTAGGGTCTGGTGATCTCATGGTCCAAATGTCACAATAGAGACGGCCATCCAGCTAAAAATGAACTAGTTTACACAACAACAGCATTAACTACATTCCTGTACCTTGCCATGATACTATTCCCACACTGAGGCACCAGCTTCATTAACCCCACTTGTTTTATCCAAATTCTCTTCCCGTCATCTTACTGTTATGTTCGAGACGCAATGGCATTTTGTTTTTTTCCCAACAAAACTAGGCTGGCGATGCTACCAGTGGAGAAGGGTGAGGGCTTCCTTCAAGTTGGCAATTTCGCGATTGACTTTTTTGCGCTGGACTGTGACCTCCGGGTCTTTACAAGCAATCTGATCGACTTGTTCCTCAGTGAGAGCGGCGACGAAACTGGAGTTGAAAGCCGTGAGAGGTGCCTTGCCAGAAACATTCAGGAGTTGGCGTGCGACCAGGCGAGTTACATTCTCGACAAAGCGTATCAAGGTGACCTTGTAGTGATTGTTAAGCAGGCCGTGGATTTTTGTAGGTGTTTTCCCAGTCTTCTTCTGTTTCTGAGTAGACATGGCCTTGGATTGCGCCTTATCAAGGCGTATCTCTGCATTTTCGGTCAAACTATTGCCGTCCCCGTTGAACGCTCTTTTGACCCTGGCGCGAAGGCCAACATGTGACTCAGGATTAATACGGTAGATAGAGGCAGTGCGCTCGCGTTCAGCAAAGAACCTCGTCATTTTCTCGGCCTCTTGGTAGCATGTCTCGATTTCCTTGGCTAAATAGTCCTGCAGCTTGTTGCAGATCGTCGTGGGACAGACCTCGATCATGACGGTTTCGATAAAACCCTGTACCGCGATAATGTAGATTTTAACATATATTAAGGCCAACGTCCCCCAGTCTTTTGACTCCTCTTGGAAGATTTTGATGACTGAGCGATTGAAAGTTTCAAGATCCGGTCCCTGTTGGTCGGTGCGAACCGTTTTGATATGGTTTAACCTATTCGGGTTGACATTACCAGAGTTGAGCCTCGCGTTTATAACATTTTCATATTCCCTCGCCGAATCAAGCAGACTTTCAACATGCCGAGAGCTCGTCTGCTTGTCTAGAAGCTGATCTATGATAGGAAAGATGGTACGTAGAATCGTCCCGGCCTGACAGATGGAGCTAGAGGCTGGCCGATTGTTTTTAAAGCTTTCGTTGCCGCCTAATAGTTCGGAAGAGAGCCTTGGACTGGTTGCCGTATAATATAATTCCTCTTCAGCTCCGAGAGCATTCTGGCTCTTATCATAGTCGATTCGACTTTCATGAGAAATTGCCTCAGCGAACTGGTTATCCAACCTACCGAAATACTCATTCAGTTGGCTTGAGGCTCTTTGAATTCCGATACATGACTATTTGCAGTCTTCTGGAAAGTTTCGGCAAGGGCGAAAAAAGTGTTGACGCCGCGACCGTGAATTACCCAGACTCACTCGAAGAGACTCGAGGTTATAAAGCTGGCGGGTAACCTCATTCCTTATATCGTACCAAGATAGGTCAGTATGGCAGAGGAAGAGGTTAAGTACCTTTATACTCTGCTCGTGCATTCCAGTTTTGTGGAAGCGTTTTACCTCGGACCAGGGGGCCTGTGAGAAGAAGCTGTTTTCTAACGCCCGCCCTTGGGCGGCCGTCATGTTATCATTCGGGCCGCGATTTCTTAGCATATAATAGCCCAGGCTCAATTCGCTTTCCATAACACAACAGCCAATGGCATTTTTTTTGCGTATGCTCTTCGATGGCAAGATCGGGCCTAGTGAGAACTCCTATTGCTCTAACGCCCTTCTCGTCGGCCTTCTTCGTGAGACTGACAATTTCCTGGGTAGCCAAAGGGAGATTCGCAGGAACGACAGCCAGGATGCTAGGCAGAACTCTCAGCATTTGCTATAATCAAAAGGGCTGCTATTTTTTCTTAGACTGTCCTCGGACCCTCCATGTAGCTTGTAACCATGTTACGCACCAGAGCAATGTCGCTTGCAGTTGTCACACCTTAATTGCAGAAGCAGTTAGTCTTGGTTGAGCCAGCATATCAGGGCTAAAATAGCTTATCTTGCCACAAATATCTTTGTAAAAAAGACCTAGTACATTAATCACTGCCATGTTTTCGCTCTGGAAGTCATTAATTATACGTTGTTCACGTGCGCAAAATCAATGTTGTACCTACCTCTGGGCCGCATATCTCTATATTCAGCGTGTGCTCGCTAAATGCAGAACGTGAATCTGCCTGGCCAACTCCGAAGGCCTTGTTGGCATCTTCAAAAATCTCGGCCATTTTCTCGCTGTCGAAGTCCGCGTCTACTGAACGAGCAAACCTTTTTAAACTGGCCACCTCGTTGGAAGACGCACTCGTACTAGCAGTTGCAGTGATCTTGATGCTCTTCACATCCTGCTTGCAGCAGATTATTTTCGTAGGATAACGACTGAACAATGTAGCAATGCGAGGCAAGGCAACACCGGTAAGGCTCTCAACGACTGAACTTTTCCCAGAACTTTGCCCGCCAACAACAACGACCTACAGGCAGGCAGTTAGCAACAGTAACAACAAAGCGCCATCGAGGTTAAGCAAACTAACAAGGAAACAAAAAAACAGTAAATGTGGAGCACAATACCTGAGGGAGAGATATCTGAGTTCCAATCAGTTCTCGGACCTGGTGATTCAGTCCTGGGCTGTAACAGGAAGGATCGTCAACCTCCATGGCGTCCGCGTCGGCTTAGTCACATGTTTCGTTCTCCATGGTTTTGCTATCGAAATTTGGATCACAGTAGCTTTAGATACAACACAATAATGAATTCGCCGCTAATCGACATTCTTTACGGACATCATATTTAAATACTGGGACGCCCAGATAATCCCACTAAGACTCGGGAGATAAGAACCCGGAAGTTGAAAAGGGAGAAATTGGGCCCGATACCGATCTGGTTTCTGGTTGCGCCCATTCCGGGTGCGTGAAACTCAAGAGGCCCAAAACTAGGAGCTGGTGACTGCGCCACGGACTCAGGCAATCCTCAACCCTCGCTCAGCCATGCCGACATCGGCTCAGGATTACAGTATGGCCACACGGGAGATTCGAGAGCAATTTTTTCAACGATCTTCCTGTTATTAAACTTGCTCGCACCTGAGATAAGCCAGAATAAGATATTCAATTGCCAGGGTAAGCTTTGGTCTAGCTAATCGTTTTTAACCGTGGTATGGTTTTACAGTTGATTTCCCCCAACAAAAGAATATCTTCAATAAAAGCCATACAGTGGCTAATATAAGGACACCTGCTCTGCTACAGAAAAGCACCAGTTCCAAGTTTACCTATTTTCGGACCAGGCCCTTTCTTGGTACCTAAACATGTCGGCCGTGGACCAGTTTCCTGTTTTCCGCCCGGCGACCTGAACCGACGCAAGCCATAAAAGAGCATATTTCCATTTCAATACAAGAACAGCAATGACAATCCAACAGCCAGACCACAGCCGTTCGTCATTCCCAAATCCCAGCAAGTATACTCACCATCTTCTTTACGGTTCTTCAGTGCATTTGTCACGTTAGGATAGAAGAGCACAGTCTGAGCCGCACTGGCGATCGCTGCAGTCTAAAGCATAGATATGGACCTGCTAGTCGATACGCGCAAGAAGTGCACGAGGTCGCATGTGACCACGGAAAGCCAAAACATATCCAATAGCAGCTCGGGCTATCCAGAAGCCCCACCTGATGACACCACGACAAAGTCGAATATCGACTCGCAGAATCAGAAGCCTCAAACCAAAAGGATAAAGATTATCATCGGAACTCGCAGCCTTTACCCCAATCAAGTGTGAAACAGTCTTAATCTTTCGAGCCGGTTTTTGAAGTACTTGGGTTCTATAGCTTAATGCGATTGGCTTACGGCTTTGGGAACAAAAGGCTCAAGTCTTGGTTGTGAAGGTGATAAGTTGTTAGTTTTTGTTTTTGGGTTGGTGCATAAATCAGTCCACGTTCCGGCTTGGGACTAACTTCCACTGCATATGCATGGAAATTACATAACCTCAACAAACGCTGTTGTAGCAAAGTAACCAACATATAATACCGTAGTGCCTATATCTTATTTTGCAAACGGGTTACCTGCATCGCTTCCATTGTTTGCATCTGTCGTACCATACTTCCTCCCACTATCCCATTCTCCCAGCACGAGAGAAACAATGCTAAGCGTACAGTCCATTTTAAGCTGCTTTTGGGGCAACAGCGCGTTTCCGCTGCGTGATGAACAAATTTCCGCCTTTTGGTGATCACACTTTGGGGGTTGCAATGTTCATTCCAGACTGTTCAACCTGTTCATGCATCGCGTTTAGTTTTTCCTTCAGTATAGCAATCTCGACGTCCTTATCTTTGATTTCTTGATAGTGCCACTCCTTGACCGCGGCGTTTTCGTCCTCGCTCTCCTTGAGTTCAAACCCGAGTGCCGCCTTCAGTGTCTCGTTCGTCGAGATGCAATCCCGCAGCTGAGTGTTGGCATCCGAAGCAGCGGAAAGCTTCGATTCGAGCTTTTGGTTTTGATCCCATAGCATTTTGTAGCTTTCGAAAAGGTCACTGTAGCTTTGAGATATTTTGTTACACTCCCGGCGGGAGGCTTCGATTAGATGGACTGCATTCCACAAATAACGGTTGATTGCGTCATACGTATCCTAGCCGAGTTAGCGACGAAAGTAAGAAATCATCAATGTGCGTACCGTCTGTCCGTTGGCCTCCAGCCTGGGTTCTTGCGAGCCGGCTATAGAGACACTTGGCATACTGCATTCCATCCGGACTGGTGATGTTGCGCACGGCGGGCTCTCAAGCCTTGGGCTTGTGCCTTGTTTGCTCGCTGGAACGTCAGACATGGGTATTTAACAACTGACCAAAGGTTTCGGCTGAGATAAACTGATTTTGTAAAGAAGCTCGATTTTGATAAGCCAACCATGCAATGAAAGCTCGGGTTGAGCCATGCCGGGAGGGTTAAATATATTTTCTGTCGCTGTCTGGCTTTTGATTCTCTCGACATTTCAACACCAGCTCTACTTTCGCTTGCCTCCCAAAAGCTGTCCGGTACATGGGCCAATTCTTGGGTTCCGTCGCCTGGTTTTGTTCTTTGTTCATCCGTCCCTGTTTCCGATTGCAAAACCTTCCTTTTACTTTGTTTAATTCTTCTTCTGCCTGTGGTGAATATGTTTTCCGCCAGCAGTTTAGCTTTAAATCTTTATTTTATTTTGCTAAAGTGGATTTGTGCTTTTCATAAATAGAGACTCTCCCAGATTCCGCGGCCTTGTATTATGAATTGACAGCTCGTTGTTCTGATAATCTGTTTATAAACTCCCTTTCTTCATGCAGAGTATTTTCAACTGCCCACTGGCTAGTCGTCAACTACCTAAAAAAGAAAAAAAGAAACCAGCCATCTCCAAAAATGCTTACCAGCCCGGCTCTGACGCTTGGCCTCATGCCCGGATCCTAAGGTCTGGGATCTTAGGAAACTGTCCCAATCGCGTTATTTTTTCAGATAAATCCAGCGCGGATTCCTGTGAATGATCCGAGGTCCTCTTTCGAATAGGTGTCTTCCGTTGGTCTCGACCTGGCTTTTGCACCTTTTGTACCTTTTGCACCTTTTTCTTGTGCAACATGTTAAGCATATCCTCGATATCGCTTGGCTTGTAAATCCTCGACTTCACTGAAGCTTTCTAGAGGCGGAGTGTTAGGTCTGTCCATGCACCGGTCGGCGAGTGAAGCAAACCTTTTCCGTGATCTTTCCGTCGCAATTGTATCCTTCCGACTCGAAAACGACAAACTCGTCCTTGTCTGGGTATTCTATATAGAGAGCCAGCTCGACCCCGGACAGTTTTCCGTATTTGTAACACTTGCTCAGCAATCCTTTGAGGTTTCGGTTGATTTTCTTCTGGTGTCGCTGCTTGCCTTGTTCTCGAGGGTTCATTGTGCATCTCCGAAGGGACTGAGGATTCGAATATAAATATGAAACAAAAGGGATATCTTGAGAGTTGCGACAGAACAGACCCTAAATACAGGATTTGTCCAAATCCGGGCTGGCAAGCTGAATGCCAACGGTGTGACGTTGAAATTCCGGTCCCATGTACAGGAGGGAAATGGCCCCATATTCAAATGGGGATCCAGGCCCAGAACTTGGGCACCTTACCGGCACAAATTATTGGTGGGGCCAGGTTAGGAACACCGACGAGTACGACGTAACCCGTCACAGTTGTTGGAACACAGTTGAAGTCAGGTTCACGAATCAGGGATAAAGTCCAAATACATGACGCAATAGACTCTAGTCATGCATTGATACCAGCCCTACCGGTTGTGATTCTGTTCGGCTAGTTTCGTTTCGACACTTGGTTAGAGGACACAAATTAACAGCTCCTAAAAAGGTCCAAAGTTGTAAAAAAAAAAAAAAGAAAAAAAAAACCGAAAACAGTCGACAGGTTCGGAGACATAAAGAAAAGACAGAGGACTAAGGCCAACATAGAACCGTCCTACAGATCCATAATCTACTCATATAACTCCTTTAACGCCTTCACTTGTGCCTCTACCTGCGCTGCCCATTTTTCCAAACTACCGATCTTGTCGTCTACTTCCTTTTGAAGCCTCTTTAGCTGAGTCTCTCTCCTACATAATTACGTCAGTGACATGTTGTATGCTATCCATTAACAAAATCACAAGTACTTACTCGCTGTTAAACACCTCTAACTGTCTTACATGTTCCTGTAACCGTCGAGAAAATAGCTGCTCACAATGCTGCTCATCGTGCTGTTCACAGCGCTGCTTACAGTGCTGCTGCACAATCTGCTTCACAACCTGTACCAGGCCTTCTGCACTCTCAGCGGCCGTGTTGTCTTTTGCCGTCGTGCACGGACTGTCTTCCGACGAAGGATGACTTGGTGCCGGCTGCGAAGTTTTGCTACAGCCAAAAGTTACTGTCTGAAAACCGTCGCTGAAGGTAAGATCAGGAAGCTCGACGTCTGAATGTGCCTGGGTTGACGGCAAAGTTTGAAAGTCCGACAAATCTGCAAAATCTTCCAAGTCGAAGCTGTGGAACTGAGCTCCAGAGTTGAATTGTGACCAGTCGAAGGACATGTTATCGGATCAGTTTTGGCTGCTGACAATCTACGAAAAGATGGCACGAAAATCTCTATGTCAGTTTGTTCTTGGGCGATTATTTATCTGAAGGCTAATCTACAAGCCGTCGGGGAAACGAATGCAGGTCTAGTTAAGCCGCGCGCTAAATTTAGACTCGTCAACGTTTTCAGCCGCCACCCACGCCCCGCTTGTAGATGTAGACCCTGCATTAACCCCACTTTTATCAGTAATGTGGCTTTGTTGGTGTAGTTTCCCATCACATACCGAACAGGAGAAAACGCCACCGTGCTGTGACGAGTAAGGAACAGTTGACGGCCTCATCGTCACCAACAGCCCGAATCTAGACCCAACCTCCCGCTCGGACCTTTTTTGGCCCGGATGGCGTCCTCTCAATGCCCCAGAACGATAGCAGGTTTTTTTCCGCAGCAACCCGTTCCTCGATGCACTGCTGGATTGCCAATTGGAGCTCCTTGACAATTTTCTGGGTCTGACCCACAAGCTCTATAATGCAGCACCATTGTTTTTGATAAGTTGTTATTTTGCGCTCCAATTCGGCATTTTCCAAGTGGATCGCGCGAAGCGTATGTACCTCGCTCATTTTTTCGTAATCCTCTACCCGCTGGATCAAAGCCTCTATCGAATAATCTCCCATGTTTTATAGCGGATGCAGTTTCTGTCATGAGACTTTTTACCAGTTAACAAAAATTGGGGCGGGGCAGTTGCGGCCTTGAGGTTTTATAAAATTGAAATGGACAAAAATATGGCATTTAGACTAAATTTAAGATTACAGGCCACATTTGCTCGGGCTTGTTATGTACGGGTTTCGAATTTTTTTTTTTTGCTGCTCTCCCTCCCTCTACACATTTACATATTTTAAAAAGTGAGGCCTACGGAAAGACAATCCCAAATTATACCAAAACATCAACCCTACTGTGTAAACACGCAAAGTTCAACTTCAGGCTTTCAAAATTAAACGCCCACTGTCACGCTGTAGCCTCAAACCGACGATCATATTGCTGAAATATTTCGTCCAACCTTTCATCGCCAGTTTGCTCCCTCAACCAAGCATCCCCGCGATAAGGCCGGCCTGGCCCATGGTCCTTTTTCGATTGAAGTATGCCCCGAACATTATCCGTAAAGTTACGGCACCACGTTTCCTTTTTTGCGTCATCCCAATGCACTTCAAATCTGGCCAGCGCTTGGCCTAACGGCATACTGCAATCCTTCTGCAGCTCCGACATGCGACCACCGCCCTGAACGACGAGCGCATGCATCCGCCCGCGCCCCGGGTGGCTCTGAACAGAGGCGAGGGCATTGTACAGGTCAAGGAACATCGGTTCGCATTCGGGGACAACCCAACACGAGACGGAGCTGAAATAAGAACTGGCCATCTCGCGAAGGGCAGCGGTCTGCGTCCAATACACCAGTGGGTTTTCCTGCAGCGCCGTCGACGAAACCTCGGCAAGCATTCTTGGGTCTGCGGCCAAGGCATCCGATGCCGGCAGCAGCCTCAGTTTGATGAGCGACTCTTCATTCCATAAGGAACTGTCGGCAACCAACTCGACCAGCTCCGGGCCCAGATATCGGCGCAAAAACCCGGTAGTCTCCTTCGCCGACAGCAGGCTGGTAATGTTGAAAGAGCACACCGGGTCTTTCTGATGGGGTTCAAAGTAAAACCGGAAGGAAACCGTGATTGCGCGGGGTAGGCCACGGGCGTTTGCAAACGCTTTCTTTGCGACGCACAGCTGAAGCTGCGTTTTGTCGATAGGAGCAAAACACCACGTTACCGACGGTGGTTCGTCAATCAGGCGCAGCCGTATGCGGGTGACGACGCCTACTGCAGCCGCCGCCCCGCCACGCATGGCGTACAGCAGATCGGGATGGCTTTGCTGATTCACCTCGACGATAGACCCGTCCCACAGGGCGATCCGTCCACCAACCACGGATTGGCATCCCAAACCGTAGGGCCGGCTCAAGGCGATGTCCCAACCGGCCGTTAGGAAATGGCCACCGGCACCGATTCCGAAACAATTCCCGTGAGGCAAGGCTTTGCGGTTGGTGGCAAGGGTATTGATGACCTGCCCCAAAACACATCCGGGCTCCAAAACCAGCGTGTTGTCCCCTTCCATTCGCTGCCCACACATTTTGCCCAAGTTTAGCATTATCCCTGGGCACGAGNTGAGCAGCTTATAAGTTTGCACGATGCTTGACATTGCCAGCTTTGGCATGTCCGATATGCAGCTGTGATTTTCTAGTGCTACCAGAATTTTCAGCACATTTTACAAGAAATCAACAAACGCAATTATTCCCAATCCTTGTTCGGATTCCACAACCAGATGTTCATCACGTCTTGAAATCCAGATGCTACCCTACCGACCGCCTTATCACCAACGTGCTTTGACCTGAAACGCAGCACATGAAAGAGGGCCTAGAAACGGGCCAGATTTGCAGCCAGTCCGCTGATTTGGACCTGTGAAGCAACTTTTAACGTTCCCCAAAAGTCAACTCGTCCCAAAACTGTCCCAAAACTTGGCCCTGAAATTGATGGATCCGGCCCCGCCCTGCCCTGTAGTTGAACCAAGCCAGCAGTCAGCACTCCAGCGGTTTTGACCCTTAGCGCCTGAGGCTGTTTTTTTTTCCTTCACATTTTCCACCATGCCTTGAAGAAAGAAGAAGAAAAGTTTACTGAAGGGCTTGGACGGAAACAACAGGACTGTGGTACATTTGAACAGATTTTACGCACATCGGTATAAGTATTAGTTTTAGCCGTGGCAAAATTTCCCCTGCGACGGGCAGTTGCCGATTGCCAACATGACCAAAAATAAATAACAAATTAACATGCCAGGCACTAACAAACGCCAAGTGATCCAGTCCAAAATCTAATTTCTCTTTTTCCTTTTAGCCCTTCCAGCATTTTCAGCCAAAATCAATGAAAGATTACCGGCGTCTTCCTGTAAATCGGGAAAATATCCCACAAGCTCCCGTCGGACGTCCTCATACTTTTGCCTCAGCAATCCGTTTTCGCGTAACAAATTGTCTTGCGCCTCAAACTGCTCAAAATCGTCTGACAGACCTTTTCCGCGCTCCTCAAACGCCTTCAAACGTTCTCTCAGGCCTTTGTTCTCCTCTTGTAACAGACGGGAATCCTGTGCATGCTGTTCGGCTATAACCTGGCAATCCAGCAACTGCTGCTCCGTCTTTTTGTCTGTCTCCGTGTCGGCACTGGGGCCCTGGCCGTTTTCCGGGAACCTGCAAGCCCATTGCCTAAGCTCTTTGTTCTCTTTCTGAGTCTCTGTAAGCTCGAGCTCCAAGGTCTCCTGCTCAGTCAGCAGTTTTCCCTGCTCCTCGAGAGCCTTGCCAAGTTTAGACTTTATCGCATCCTGCTGCTCTTTTAAATCTCGTATCTCTTTGCGCAGTGAGGTATGCTCAGCCCACAGCTGCTGAACTATTTGCTCCTTTTGCGCGTTTTCTTGACGGCTTGAGCTGGCCTTTTGGATAATCTGCCAGAGCTGGTAATCGAGGCTGTCAGAAACAATTGGCTGTACTGGTTGGTGCGAGGCTGGTGCCGCCAATCCGCCATTGTGAAGCTCCTTCGTCATTGCAGGCAAGGAAAAGATGACCGAGTTTTACACTTTCGATATGGAACAAAAATAAAACAGAAAAAAGAGATTAACCGTAAAGGGGGAACAACGTAAACAAAGCCCTCGGCAGTCGGCGATCGGTCTTGTTTAAATACGTCAGGTCGACACTTTACATAATTACAATAAACAATGGCAAAATCGTCTTGTTCGCAAGCGTTGCAGTTGTCCCAAAACCTGGCGTGCAGCTCCAACGATACTTGGTCTGCGACCCGGTTTAAGGTTTTGGCATTCCTCCTGGAAATGTTGGTTAAAACCCCCAAAGCCTGACGTGCTCCTTTTCCCGCAAACCTACTTCTTGTTCGGTCATCAGGACCTGCAGTGGAGCCTAGCAAACGCAGGACCAAAACCTGGCCATGAGCGCTTCTACTTGACAAATCCGCGTCGAGCCTGTTGGTCAACGGTATGAAGAGAGAATGTGTAACCTAATTCTCTAGCACATTTTAATCACGGCAAAGGCTCGCAAATTCGGCAACATTTTCGGCAATTCTAAAAGTGTTTAACATTCCCCTTCGTGCAGGCTGGGGATTAAATCGAACGGGTCTGGAAGCCATATGCCGTACAAGGCCACAACGTCAAACAATGCGCCAAATGACCCGTGTCGGGTAAGCTGTTTAGGCGCCATATTGGTCATTAAAAATCCTCGCTTGATTCGCCCAACCGCCCGGCCGGCCCCGCAGACCTTGCGCCCCCCACCTGTGACGAGGCTCATAAAAAATGTGACAAAAAAGGGGCAAAATTGCGGATGCAACAAACAATTTGGATCGCCACGTCTCCCATCATGTTCCAACGAATGGTTATCGCTCCACAAACCCCAATCTGGCGCCTCAAAGTGTTGGATCGCACAGAAAAGTTGCGTTTCGGCGATACGTAGACCGAGGCTCTCGGTTACGACGTTTTGTCGCCGCTGAGGTGACGATGTGTGACGGTCGTTGGTTCTTCAAAATACATACCCGCCAACACATACCTGCCAACAGCAATGTTTGGAATTCGTCATGTATGCAACGCGACAAATCCAAGTTTTAATCACGTCGCAGCTCCTTTTCAGCATTTGCGCCCCGCCTCGTGCAGCTGTCTGGATCGTTCTGGCAGGGTAACAGATTCGATGCGGCATCGATTCCTTTACCAAACTCCGAAGATTCACTTCGTATCCAAATCATGTCACCAACGTCCCCCGCCCCATATTTCATTTCGACCGATTCCGACCGCTTGGGACACCCTACTCAACTCTGGAGATTACCAAAAGGCGTGCTGACTCGTGTTCAACCAGCAATTATAAAGGCACGATCCGAAGCTTTGGATTAAATGACCAACATTTCCTACCTGCCTATTCCGGTAAGTTGCGGCGCGGGCGAGAAATTTATCCGCCTGTGTGTGTGACGAGGGAGACTTGCCAAAGACATCCTTGGCTTCAGGCCGCTGAATCTCTGCCGAGGTTTTGCCGCTAATCAATCAGCGAGCATTTTTGCAAAGCTGCTTGGCGGGGGGCCCTGATCGATAGGCAAGCTGCAGGAAAAAAAGAGAGAAAAAAAAGTTTTTGATAGTAATAAGCAACAGAACCCGCACGCACGCAATGGTAACAACCCGGCAAATGGCTGCTTTTACCCAATAGCATGCCCCGGACTGGATGTCGAAGTCCATTACTCTAGTATGCAGACGTGCCTCTTGCTTCATCTTTCTGGGTCGCTGAAAAAATGCTGTAGAGGTTATTGCAGCATAGGTTTCCGAGTTCGGGTGGAGGGTTCAAACGCTGGACTTGTACCGTAACACACAGTTTTACAAATTGCCTTCTTGTGACAGGGAATTAGGCATTTGGCTTTCTTGGAAAGTTGATGGACCAGAACAGCAAGGAGGCAGTTGCTAGCAGTGTCGTGCCACAGGTGCTGCGTTGGTAATATAAATACCAGCCCTTTTCTCCCGCCCCTGCTCCAATCTTCCATCTGTTTTACCTTTTACAACTTCGTTCCCAACGGTTGGTATAGACACTTGAAGAAAGCCTATGGAGCATACAACAGTTCGCCTTCCCCCATTCTACGCGCTCTGCGCAAGGGAAGATGGCGAACAGGCTCGTCAACTACGGGCCGAAGAAAGCACTGGGCAAGTCGAGCGAATGCGACAACAGTTCCAAAGACAATTAGATGATCGAACAGCACTCCTTTGCCACCATTTAGAGTACAGCCGACGCAGCAATCAACAGTTTACCACTCTCATGTTTCAGCTATACCGGGACCTAGAAGTCGAGCTCGCAGAAGCAAATCGGCAATTGTCGGTTGCAAAGCAAAAGGCGGAAACGTGCACTCAACTCGAACGCGTCCTGCAGGATTTAAACCTGCGGCCTGTCATTGACCTGACTACGGATGATACCGATTTTAGATGTTCTATCTGCTCAACCTTTTTTCGGGATGCCGACTATTTCGTTGTCGTATGCGGATGTGTAAGTTTGTGCATTTTGGGGTAGGCTGAACCACCCGTGAAATACTGTATGAAACCCGCTAACAGTTCGCTCTGTAGCCTATTTGTCCCGAGTGCCGCTTACGCTGTCGGAGCGAAATCCCTACGGCAACATGCCTGCTGAAGTGTAAAAACCACCCGGAGACGGATGGTATGACAAGCATCAGAGTTTTTCGCAGTGCCGATTGCGGAATCTGTCTGGAGCAAAAAACCCAAATGCTGGTGACAAAATGCGGTACGTGTCAAGTTGCTGTTTTGTATTCGACCCTGGCTGACAGCAAAAAGGACATGTAATGTGTTCTGCGTGTGCCGAAAGGTGGTTCTTGAGCGAGTCGAAATGCCCGCTTTGCCGCCAGCCTTACGAGTGCTTAATCAGCCTACAGGAAGAGCGTTGGGTGGGTAAACTGATTTTGGAGCGGCGGTAGGAGATAGCACCTTGGTCGATTTGCAGTTGTGGTCGTTTACAAGCTTATTGTGGCAGGCCTAACGTATGCACTGGGCGGATATTACGGTTGGCATTTCCTCTATTTTCAGAGGCCAGCCGGCTGTACGTACGGTCGTGGTAGTCTAAAAAGCTTTACAGTGTTTGATGCTCGAATAGCAAGTAGTAAAATCTTGCAAAGTTAGGTTGATACCAAAGAATTTCGAATAGTACGGAAGCAGGCGAACAGAAATCAAATTAGAGAAAAGTAGTGGAGGAAAGCTATAAAGACTGTGGTAGTATCGTTTAGTCCCAGTATAGGCCGACAGCCTGATCTTCCGTCATAAAATATAGAAATGCGCATCGAATTTGAAAAGCTAGTAACCCATCATCATCTTTCCGTCTCTTCAAATCAAGTTTGCCAGGCTCTCTTTAGCCAAATGGCTTGCAACGCGCACACAAAATCATCAACACTAAGAGTCGATAGAGACTCAGATACTGCTTTTCCAGAAGAAAGGCTTTTGAAGTATAGTTTCGACGAGTGACCGTACATGCCGTTTTCGATTATGAGGCCACCGTTTGCCGGACCTGAGGCGGCGTGGTTGCATGGAAGAAGAAGATCCAAAGCAAGTTGCAAGTCCAGGCGCCAGTTATGAGGAGTGCTGAAAACCAGGATTGCGGTAATATGCTCCGATTGCTGCTCGTGGGGCTTTGACAGGCCATCAGCATCGTGCACACCAGCTGTCATCCTGAGTAGGTCGGACGACAGCAGGACCTTTTTGAATCCAAGTTTCTCGGCCTCTTGCCTGGTCCGGCTTATGCAGCCCAATGCCTACACCCACTGATGCTGGTATTGAGGGACGAGCATTTCGAAACCCGCAACCGTTTCGAATTGAGCGCACTGAGGTGCAAAACAGTCGAACCCAGCCGGGGCGTTACTGTAAGGCAATATGGCAAAGCTTGAATCGCTGGTTGTGGTTGCCATCGTTGAAAAGTGGGCAGGAATGGACGCATTTTCGTAAAACGATTGCAAAAAAAGGATCACATGGCATAGACTACCATGACCCAAATGATGAGAGTGCGTCGCCTAGTTCATCCGTTCGAAGAGCAGAAGCAGCCGGCTGTAACCACAATGCTTCTTCACTCACGCTGGTTACCACCAGATAAAGACTGCTTGGAAGGATGCTTGGGAAGATTTCTGTACAGCTTGTCTGAGCCATGTTTTGCGCATTGTTTAGCATGGAACCCAAAGGTACAGCGTCAGGATCAGTGTCTGTTTTATTTGCCGAATCCCAACATGTCCCAACGGCTCGCTCATCAGAATCGCCGCCTGAACGTTGATCACCTAGGTGTTTAGAAAGGTTATGCAAATCAGCGACCGTTATAGCTGCACCCTTTGGGAGCAACTTTGGACAACTTACCCAACGCTGGATCTGGTTGTGGGTCGTAATTCAGAGATCTGGAGCTGAGGAGCCTTTAAATACATATATCTGCAGAAGGCTATTGGTTACCGATTATGCCTTGCGCGAGCTCTCACATCCTGGTAAATTTATTGCCAGAACAGGATTCTCCTGAATCCATAGAAACGCCAAGCTGATTTTGAAGGGGTATACTACCCTCCATATCTATGGTTTAAGCTGCTGCGTGCTGCATTGTTCGACGCCGGTGAACCTCGTTTCTCAATTCAAGAACGACAGCGCGAAGACGGCAGCGTGCCGTTTACGAAGGAGTTGCCTACTTTTCGCCACATGTGATAAAGGTCACCGCCTCTATGCCAAGCAGGTGTGCTACGCGGCCACGCCTGGGGAACCTTTCGAGAAACCTAGCCTTCTGCAAGGCTCGCCGGGGAGGCCGAAGCGGCCGACCTTCCTTTGTAAGCCAGTCCGTTGGTGGGGTTTGCTTATTAAAGAGGTCGGCATGATTTATCAGCCTCTTGTTATTCGTAGCAAAAGTAACCTTGAAAAGAGGCGAAGTGCATGGCAGGGTAAATATCACAGCATCCTTAATCTGCAGGAGGCCTCACCATGTCTTTTGAGCTGTGCGTAATGGGTAGAGGTGGACACCACGGCGATCGCCGAATCAGTATACTACGCACTGTCACGGTTGAAACATACCAAAGTCTTTACAAGGAATGAGGACAAGCTGGTCTTTACATTAGCATGAAGGCTGGTCTGTCCATCGTGTGTGAGAGGTGGAAGCAGACACAAACATCCTGTTTCGGTGTGGTAGCCAAGTAAATGGGTGTTACTCCCACGTAAAGCGTAATTAGATCCTGTGTCATAGGGGGTAGCACGCAGCAGGCTGCAGATGCTCCTGCGTGGGAACATTGGACAACCCTTGTATAAACCCTGCTGTAAAACCCTTGCGACTTCCTTTCTCGACTACGGGTTGGGGTACTGGGACTGCTTGTGTATATCTTATTCCAGAGCAGGAGGGCATCAGGGCAGGCTTGGCGGGAGGCCGAGACCGAAAGTGCCCAGCCGATCAGGAGTGCCGAGTACAAGGAGGGCGTCCATCGTCCAGCTCAACGAAGATAACATAATTCAGGATACTGCGTCTCATGGAGTAGTTATGCATGTTCTGAAATCCCACTACGGAAACGACAAGCCTGTTTATCAGGCCTGACAGGAACGTCATTCTCAACCTGGATCTCAGAGGTCTCACCTAAAATCCCAGGGTTGACACAAGCGCATCATACATTGCCTATATCAAGGCGTCCTCTGCCCTCCTTCTCGATAATTTGCTTTCTTCTTTTCTCCTTCCCCCTTAAGACTCACTGTATCTCTCTACTACCGCCGCAAGGTTAAAATACCCCTCCCCACGAACAGCCGCTGCCTTCTCGTTCATAATCAATCTTCCATCATGCTTCAATTCTTTGAGGACGCGCCTTTGGGCTTGGTCTCTTATAACAAAAATACTGAGTCATCTACCGACGATTTTGATAATCTCACCATCAGTCTTCCAAACTCATACGATGGCTTGCCTTCGTTCCTTGTTCAAACCTATCAGTCACAGTTTTCATATGTCAAGCCAACTACCCACCTCCACGGCGATTCTTCATCCTTTCCCTCTGCCGACTCCAGTCTGGTCAGTTTGGAGTTGGATCCGTGTTTTTGGGGGCTTCAATCTGCGTCAACAGACTGGGACGAAATATGCACTACTGACACTGAGTGGTGGCCTGATGACTTCGGAACTCTGGGAAGACCACTGGCGCCCTGCTCGCCAGATGTTGAGGGTGAAATGCCACCTACCTTATTGTCTTTGAGTTGCGGACCAGATACGACGCCTCCAAGTCTACCATCCAAGAACGGATCAGCACAGCTATCTATTCTTCCGGAAATACCCGTAGAGATCCAGTGTCTCCACGACGATAGCCTTGTCTGCTGCCAAGAAACTCGCTTTTCGAAAGGCCTTCAAGTCGACAGCGACCAAAGATGCAACACTGTACGATCTATCGATAAGAAACCGCAGAGCCCTCCGGGTAGTCCCAAACTTCAAATCAACCTTCGGATAGCATACATCTCACTTAGTGAAGCCGACAAGCATGGGACAACCCGGTACACTTGGAATCGCCACGGATGTTGCTGGAAAAGGGACGACCTTTATAAGCAAGAAAATGTCCACTGGGAGTATCTTTTAACTCTTTGGGAGTACTTTACCTTCTATGTTCGAATGAACGGTGACGGAATTCCGGTTCCCTTACGCCGAGACCCTGTGTCAAGGGAATTCTTAGGCTGTGATGCCATTGATGGCAGAAAGTTCGAAGTTTCTGAGGGCGACATGATGACTATGGTTTGCAAGGGTGAAATGGGTCAAGGCTTTGTTCAAGACTATTAGGTATCTTTGTAAATGGAATAATACTCGAATAACTCACTATAGTAACTCGATCGGCAGTGTCTGTTGTCCACAAGTAGGTGATGATGGAAACCGTATTGCCACCAAGTGTGGATAACTTCCGGATGAAGTTACCAGATCAGACTCTAGTCTATGACACGGACAATTACCTACTAATCCCCTTATATACAACGATTTCATGAGCCCCAGAGCTTTGTAGCCTCCTTGATATGTAGCTTTTCCCAAGAAGAGAGATCATTCTAGGTTACCAGTTGACTAAAAGGTATCTGCTCGATCTCATCAATTTACAAAGTTCCATGCACGCTTATGATCAACGAGAAGAGCCAAAATCTTTCAATAGAGGACGCAAGCGGCGACCAAACTTGCAATCATAGGATGGGGCTTTGAAGCCTGATGTTATCCATTGCCTGGTCGGATTCCAGAACACCCTGAGGCGGCCAGATCATCGATTGTCGAATGCCATGGATCACATACAGTACCAAAATCCATGGCTGAATGGTTTCATCACCGCTATTTTGGAACATCCACAAAGGTAAAAATACCAGAGAAATAATGCAAACATTGTATTATCGATACATGGATTGGTTGACAGCACAATTGGCGGCCGTAGTAATCATGGATGCTATTTAGTTCGTCCCCGTTGCTCTTAAGCGGTATCAACATTAATTAAAGCCGCCGACTATTGAGCCCTCTCGCTCCGCAAAGTACGGTATATAACGGTGAGTAAGCCTTTCAAGAGATGTTTGACCCATATCAAAGAACCCTCGCTGTGCGTCTCGGGCTGAAAGTCCAGTTCCTTGAGAGAGATGCTATCATCTCCAGTAGATGCCATGTATCTTCTCACAGCAAGACTAACTTTCTCGTCCACGCAGACTACGTCTTTGTCAGCGTCATCACTGGTAGAGTCTCTGGTTGAAAACTTACGACAAATGGCAGTTCGTCCTTTTCTTTGACTGACTTCAAGGTCAAGAACATCTGTAACGTTTAAAGCGCCATATGTCATGCCAATGCGCTCTCCAAGACTGATAATGTCCCCTGCTTGAGTATATTGTGACACATAATCAGATAGGACATAGATGTGAATCTCCAGAATCTAAAAAAAAGAAGATTTAGTTAACCAATCACCAAAATGTCCGTTCGGCTGTGATTACTCACACGGTCTTTGTCTTGACTTAATAGCTCTTGCATCCGGTCGGCGACATAAGCCAAGTGAACTATAACTCCATTAGCAGCAGTCCTCTATTTTAGACTTTGAAGCTTACCTTCTGAGCGGACCTGCCAGAAAAGTGCAATCCTTTTTGTTTTTGTTTCGCAAGAACAATAGTTTCGCAGTAGCTGCGAAACATATGACAACTGGCCAGCAATTCCAATACCAGTAGCAAAAAGGAGCACTGTGCCATACAAATCGAGTTTAAGATCCTTTCCATATGGGCCTTCTATTAATGCTGTCAATTGTTCGTTTGCTCCCCGGTCTGTTGAACTGCATTCGACGAGCAACTTCGTGAAACCAGTGTATTTTTTGATGATGAAGACGGCGTAGTCAAAATCGCCCTCCCGATACCACCAAGCTACGTAAAAGGGATGTAGCTGTAAGAATGATGTGCGACTTAGCCCAGGAACACAGAGATAGACATATTGACCGGCTCCATGGTTCCATCCTCTGGATAGTCGCACGTGCAAATGAACAGCATCGAAGACTGGAATTCTTTCGCCCGACGGTGTCGTGTAGTTGATAGGTTGAATGGTTGTGCAACTCAAAGGTCGTTTGCGCTTTATATTTCGATAAGCAAGGTGGATGAACCGAGCACCACCAACAAGCATTTGTAAGCAGATAGCTCCAAACAGATATATGGTGGGCGGTGCTAAAGAACCACTAGGTTTGTGTAAATACAAGGTCGCCAGTAGCGCTGTGCTGGATATGACGTGAAGGCCATTGAAGATCTCGTAGGCTCGTCGAAGTAGAACTCCAGATAGTGGAATTGATATTAAAATTGACGCAGCCTATCACAGCCGTCAGTGGGTTCTTGTTTCATTTATTGAGGATGACTTACCAGGAAACCAGCGACCTCTTCCCGCTTGCTAGGTTCAGGCTTCTTTATAGAAAGTGAGGTTGCCGCATGTAATACAGCTTCCATAATAGCAGCTGCTCCAAGCCATCGATGCAATCGAGCGTTAGAGCCAAGTTTTACACTAAGGCTGCTGGCAATAACACTCATCTGCGCTCCTAAGAATAACGGGACGATGTTGATCACGGCAACCATTCCGGTTCGTTCGACAAACTTTGGTCTGTCGTCAACTCCAATCGTGATTGCGGCAATGTTGACCGTTAGAACGGAGAGGAAAAGAAGGCATTCATATCTGGTGATGTAGTACGAATGCCCAGAAGATTTGGGTATATCGGAATATATCAGATATCTAAAAAATACGCGTTTCCCAAGCCGACAGACAGCACGGGATAAGCGGAAAAACATGCATACAACAATGCAAAGAGTTATGACACCAAAAACTCCTATCGCATACCAAGTGGAAACGTCCATGTTGACAGCAAAGATAGTCATAATCGCTATCCGTTTTCTTTTTGATTCGGGGGACTCAGGTACCTTAATAAAAGTTGAATCCTGGAACACGTTAGTATCCCAGTACAATGTGTCCCAGAACATGTCGCTATCCCGGCACATAATGTTCCAGGGCACACTATATCCCAGAACACGTTAGCATCCCAGTACAATATGTCCCAGAACATGTCGCTATCCCAGCACATAATGTTCCAGAGCACACTATATCCTGTACCTCCAGCCGAGAGAGATCTGCTTTGCGAGAATGCCTCTGGAAAAAGGTTTCTAGGGGCTTCAGAAGTTGAATACTGGTACATCCTGGGACGTAACTGCTGGTTGTTGTTTCATGCTGATCAAGGTCCCGTAAAAATTCCAATTTTGGGCAGTCGCATCCGAATCTTTTTTGGATGAGTTCAAGCTCCCGGAGCATGGGGAGGTCATAGGCTGCAAGGTTGAAAATATTTGATAAAAAGGTGTGGTCAGTAGTAGTCTGTTTGTCGGTCTCGATTCTCAGTTGTTTTAACGACAAACTAAGCGTTGGGTTCCTGTAAAAAGCATTCGCGATTGCTGGAAGTACGGGGAGGGAGCCTATTCGAAGGTGACCCCCGTGATCGGACCGCCCACTGAGCCTCCACTACACCGGAATATCTTCGTAGTAAAAGCATCGACAGACTCTGGTTATCCAGGGAGCTTCTTCAAGATCCTTTCAAGACTATTCTTTATCATAGATCCGTAGATCTGAACTCTCATTTCAGGAGGCAGCCGGCCGAATGGTGCTGGTGGCGGAATCGCAGGGTCGCCTGGCCGAAGAGGCGGTGCTTCTGTTCAGGGAAGGTCTAGACGCACCGCTATCGACAACTCAACCACAAAGCGAAACCGGCGCCAATCCATGGCAGAATGGAACCATATTTGTTGTAGCCCAGTCTGCATTACAGGCCAGGTTTTCGTTATTACAGATTTGGAGATATAGTTCCGAACGTGAGAGGGCTTTTCGGCCTGATTGTGGATTGATGATCGTCGTTTGCTGAGATTCGAGGAATGTTCGAGCACCTGCGTGCCCTGCGAAGGCTCATATAATTTACGTAGCGTGAAAGTCGTCGGACATACAAGGGGATGTATGGCTCCAAATTCAGGTGTCAGCCTATTGGTTCGCCTGAATCAGGCCGGTAAGAAGTGGATAGGGGGCAGATGCGATCAATGGTGAGCCAACGTGTTTGCTCTACATGCGAGGCCGCGAGCTGTTCCGTGTGCCACGAGTGACAGAAGTTGCATTTGTACTGTATGTACTGTGCAATTTTAGTGTTATTTGTGTGGGCCCAAACCAGGTAGGGATTCTGTGAATGGTGAGATGATGAAAATGCGGATACACATGGATCGATGGCGGACACGGCAATCCCGGTCTGCGGGGATTTTGTAAAGCCTAATTGGCTTTTTGACGGGTGATCGTGAGAGGCTGGCATCCTTGACGACAGGCGTAAGGGCAAGTTTGGATCTGGCCTAGATTTTGCCCGTCTTGCGCCCTATCACCAAAAACTCTTGAAACCTTGGTCTTGGCTGCTTCCATCACAACGCCACTCCGGAGCTGACGTATCAAACTCCTGAAATTCCGACACATGGGATGCAGTTGTCACTAACATCCTGTTTGCGGACCCACTGTTACAGCTGTCAGATCACGGCGTTCATCTACTGTATAACATACTGTGAGATTTATCAACGCCCGGACCATCAATCAGTCCGCGAATGATCTTTGATCACACAACAGCAACAATCATCGCTTTTGTACGGATCTCCTCAGAACAATGGCTCCTCAGAGCCAGGGATGTCGAAGCAAAGAGGTACGGACTTGGCCCCTCTCTGCTAGTGCCTGCGAAAATTAGCTAATCCAACAACATAGGCTAAAGCTAAGAGGTACACCATAGAAGTTTTAACTGTTAAAACATGGCGAAAGGACTAAAGTAGTTGTTCTTGGCTTGAGTTATATGGCCTAAACACTTCGAATAAATGGCCTCAAAGCGGATACCTCACAGTGTTTTGCGTTGATCGGTACAAAGCATTATTTATTACAAAATTTCAGCCACAAAATGGTGGTGGTGGTAACGACAAATCGACAAACTGCCTGCGAGTCGAAAATTTTTCGCTTTTCGCTTTGGGCTTTGTTTGTCGTTCCACGTGTTGGATTGGGGGTGGGGGGATCACGTGTTTTTCTAACTGGGTTTGTGTGGCTTTAATACAGGTTGTGGCTTTAGATTTTAATAAAGTTGATTGTTATTTGTACTGGAAAATAATTCGTACTGTGAGGTATCCGCTTTGAGGCCATTTATTCGAAGTGTTTAGGCCATATAACTCAAGCCTTGTTTTTCCTGGCAGGATTGATCAGGCCACCTGAAATGCTGCGAAAGATCGAATAGTGTTTGTTTCTTGGAACAGAAATTGAACTTCAGTTAACTTCAAAGATGATTTATTCCATTTCATTTTAATTAAACCCCCTACAAACATGTGAATCAATCCCAAGCCTTTGATACCAGCAGAATTCATAACAACACGGACACGGCGATATGTAAGAGCGCTTATTATGGGTGCCTTGGGGCCGCAATCGCCAAGGAATGCCTAGAAGAGGCTAAGTTCGCAGGGTAGTCCTACCGTACTTTAGGAAGGACTTGAATCTAACACCTTGAGGTTGCAAATATGACTGGCTGATGTTTATCCCAAAAATGGTCCTGTCCAAACTTACACTTGCAAGGTCCTGTTCTTGGCCACCAATTCAGACATGACCCCTATCTGTTAATCCAGCTGGACAAACTATAAATCTGTGTCCAAATGCCACTCAGGATTAACTTCCGACCGTAGTAAAAGCGGCTGTCTCCTTTTCAACCTACTACTTTCTTTGTTGCGGCCAAATACCCGTGTATTGCTCCCAGATCAGCAAAGCTAGCTAAAATGGTGAGATGATATGTCCTTGTTATTAAATCAGTACTAATGAAGATGAAGACAAATATTATTCAAGACTTGACGCTCAGGCTCCATGCTGTAACTTTATTACCACACAAAAGCCATGAAGGCCAAACTTCAGGTATCAGGCGAAACCCCGAGCAGATTTCTTGTCGTCCGTCGACCGAGTTAGAGAAGCAGTATGACGAACTTTTCAGACAGGTGGCAGAGCTAAAAGAAAAGCTTAGACAGATGAAAGTCGCGCTTGTTTTGGAGCAAAATAACCAGGCGGATAAGATGGCAGGAGTATGCAGCTAGAAAGCGTGCTGTACGCCTTCCAACTATTAAAAGCCGGTGTAACTAGCGAGTACTGTAACATGGATCACAGATGATAGTTGGGTCCGACTGGCAGAAGATAGGAGCTGGGACGGCGGAAAGTCCGCTGCCATAAGGCTTTGTGGTAGCTGTCATGAGAATAAAATTGACGCTCTAAGGCTCGGTCAGATAAAGCAATGCCCGGTAACAATCGATACAGCCAAAATAATGAAGCATGAGTCGACTGAGTCAGTCGTTTTTGCCACCGCTAAAGCCTGTCACTTCTCCCAGCCGAAAGAAATACAAATCATACGGAAGATTCAACGCACCGAGTAGTTACACCACTTAGGCTTCATCGACAACCTAACATATAATTGGTTGTTTATGTCGCGACCACACGTTCTGCTGGGGACGCGGGTGAGGCTAAAGCAGCTCAACCCTATAACCGCACCCAAAGAAAATGATACAAAGTACGCGGCGCCAGCGCGGGCTGGGCCGGATAAGCTGCGGGGCCTCCCGCCTACATTTGTGGACGTCGGGGGACTGGATTTGTTCCGCCAAGATATTACCAAGTTTGTAGCCGCGCTGGCCACCGCCGGCGTTGACGTCGAGTTCCACCATTACTCGGGGCTTCCACACGGCGTTGAAATGATGGCGCCGGGGATCAGCAAAGCTATTGCCATGAATAAGAATACCTGCAGATTCATTTGTAGATTTTAGCCCTAGAAAACCAATCCAATAGAACATAGCGCAATAAGTGCAGAACAGGGAGATACTTTCGAAGGCTTGCATCCCCAGAGCCGGCGGGGCCAAACTGATAGGGAAACCAGTCGCAGCCCGGCTATTAAACCCTCCTTCTAGCTCCAGGCAAAATACAATGATTTCAACGCACGACGGGGGTTACAGCTGCAGCAGAACGAATTGTATTTACCAGCCGTGGGAACCAATCAAGAAATACTAGCCAATCACCCCCGCCTATCTATTTCCCGCAGCTCCCTTTCTACAATCTTCCAATGCTCAGGATGCAGTGTACCCTGAACCCAGGCGCCATTTTCCCCCCTCGCGAAAATAAATAGCTGCATTTTGGCAAGCATGAAAGAGGAGTGCTTGGGAATGACCAAAATTCCAACCGGAGTGCAACCTTTGCGCGGCTCCATAGATGCATTAGCCCTTTTTTCCTGACCCGCAGCAACAGGCGCCATGGCTGTGGTTTTCTGATTAACGCTGCCGCTCGTCTTGCTTGTAGCTGGAGACGTTACCCTGGGCACCGCCTCCGCAACTTTGCCTTTGTCGGCTGGTTCATTCCTTTCAACTTTTTCAACAACCGCTGGCGCGAATATGTTCATTTCGAACAATGGTCCTACTTTGAGACTGCTAAAAGTGACCTGGAAGCAGTCGATGCCTCCGATGATGGGGAGCCCAACGAGGCGGGAGGCGTATGCTTTCAGCTGCACCTTGGCAAGAGCGCGAAGCTGAGGCTCTGTCAAGCCGGCGTGGAGGCTCGACCGGACCGATGCCGCCGTCAGGCCTAGGGACGAAAACTTCGCCCGCGCGGTGTGGTCCCCTTGGTCCTTGGGAATCACGGCTTGGGCGGGAAGCAAAGCTTGTACAGACATGGTGAGGTTGGAAATGAACACACCGGGCTTGGGCAGTCGAGCTGTCAACGACGGAAGGCGGTCGCGGATGTTGAGAATGATGGATATATTGACAGTGCGGCGAGACTTGGGAGGCAAAGCTCTTGCCGCCGCTCTGGTGAAAAATGCAATCATGGCATCACTCTCGCTAACAAACGGCCGCCCCGATTCGCGGTCGGGAACGAGATCGCCGGGGATGAATGCGTCATGTGCGTATTCCTTGCCGTTCTTTACAGGTCCGCCTGACCCGGCGTTGCCCTGCTCGTCTGCCATCTCTAAAGCTGACAATGACTCCTGCCGAATCTTTTCTATCACGCGCTTCGGCACCCATATATTGCGCAACTCCTGCTTTTCGGCGAACAGCGCGCGGATAATGAGCATCACCAGCCACATGATACGCATTAGTGCGAACTTTACTATTTTACTCGAGTCGAAAAATATTTCCTCTTTAATCGGCACCCTGTCGGGAGCATCTGAAATGAGGTCGTTCAGGAGGTCGTACCTCAAAGACAGGCAGGGCGGTACTTGATTCGAAAGGCCCGCAAGCGTGTAAGCCCATGCCGTCAAGAGTTCACTGAGCCCGGCACCATCCATAGTTGCGTGCGGCCAGGTCAAGACTGGGTCGAGGACTTGGTCATACTTCAGCATGGTCCAGCCCATCATGTTGCTGATTGCGCCCACTCGGTCAATTGCATTGAGTTGGAAGACGTCATTGGGAAATTCAACATAATATAGATTTATACTCTAAGGGCGAGTTGCTGCACAATTTATTAGATTAATACCGATGTGGCATCTTTGGTTTTACGGATTTGCTGAAATGACATGTTTTATTTATGGGCGTGCAATCGCACGTACGCAAAACAACCAAAGGTCAAACTTCGTGATTGACGACGCTGACAAAGATGTAGCCTACGTGGACGAGAAAGTAGGTGTTGCTGTGAGGAGATACATGGCATTTGCCGGAGATGATAGCATCTCTCTCAAGGAACTGGACTTTCAGCCCGAGACACACAGCGAAGGATCTTTGGTAAGGGCCAAACGCCTCTTGACCGGCTTACTTACAGCTATGTACCACGCTTTACGGAGCAAGAAGGCTCGGTAACATCAACGTCGTCCACAAGTTTCCCGGCACAATTTAGTCTTGCGGATTTGTTTTAATTGTGCGACGAGAAACAAAAGACGGGTCTTGCATAAGTAGCTTGGAGCGCAGACGTTGAGCCACAAGGGCACGCTTAAATGTGCAGATTTTTATTGCTATGATTTTGAAATTCTCAGATCCGATTGTAAAGAAGCATTGGAACCTCTGCAGAGTGCCTATCAGCAAACATGCTTGCGTCCCGATCCGACCCTTCTAATGCACTGCGTTCCTCTAACGAATTTCTGACCCTTGCCCACATCCCAAAAGTCTTTTGCCTGAGGGGGTTTCCTTTTCAACGATACACTCGCAATTCCTCCTTTAGATATTGCCACCATTTTCCCATAAAACTTCGTGCATTCAAGGTCGGTACAGCGAAGTTTTCGTTTGGCTTTTCTCGCAAATTTGCGTTGTGCATCTACACATTCACTGCAGTAAACGCAACCTTAATGTTATTTAGACATGATTTCTTTGTTGTAGGGAGTGGAAGACTTACCACAGTTGGCTGCTTGATCGGCGGTTTTTGACTTGCATGTACGGCATATTTTGCCTTTGAGTAGTATCATCCTTTGCGGCTCGGATTTGTGGTGGGAGCTGCAAATAAACTTTCGGGAGTTATCCACGTAATCTTCGCATGCTACCTGTGGCATAGTTAGCTTACGATGGCCTTTTTGTGAAAGGGGGCAACTTACGCATCCGCAAGAACCGTATAGAAATAGCCTAGCATTTTTTTCAGCGCAAGGATTGGGATGGCAGTAAATGCATACTCCAATGTGATCTCCGGACAAATCTATCTTTGTTTGTAGCTCCGCAGGTATCGTGCGAACAGGCCCACGCCTGGCACAACACGTTAGCGAGAAGGCGCGAGGACATCGGATGATGTCGCAACGTCTCAGGTTGTTTCCCTGAGGTGTGTCGATTGAGGACGTCCGGCTTGGACTTGGAGGCGTTGTTTCTGGTCGGCAACGCGGAGACAATGAGCGGCGCAGTATGTCACCACTACCACTCGGCGAATCGGACGCCAGTGGGGCTTCCCTGGCGTCTGGAGGTTCGAAATCATCAGGCGTCCAATCCGCGGCAAACCATTGCATGTCCCAATCTGGCGACGCATGTTCAGGCTTCCAAAAATCAGAATCGACCAGATTGTCGACAGAGTGACGGGAAGAAGAATCATTGGGGACTTGAGTAGTCGAATTGAGAGGTGAAGACTGTAACCGATAGTCTTCGGTAAGAAGCGAAAGGAAGCCATCGTGAGTGCTTGAAAAGCTCATGGTGAAATCATCAAAACCACTCCGTATTGAGCTAGTATTTGCGTGGAAGGATGAAAAGCCAAAAGAAGTGTTCTCGGAACAGTCGGACATGATGAAGGAATGTTTAAAACAGAACCAGTTATACTGCGGAAGGTAGGTAGTTATAGTTGAACGCTTGAAAGGGAAAGCAGTGAGCAAGTGGTCGAGAAGGAAGGAGGAGAAAAGGAAAGCAGCTTCCTAGGAAAGGGAACAACGGCCTTCTTAATATAGGCAATGTATGATCTCGGCGACTGGGTTAACCCCATGTTGTCAGGTGAGACCTCCAAGACCACCCAGAACGCCCTCCCGTCAAGCTTAGCCTGATGACCTCCTGGTCTTGGATCAAACATAGACAAACAGTGACAATGTTCCGACTGTAGTAGACCACAGGGGTTTTCTGCAAGGGGGCTTCTACAAAGGCTGTCCTCCTTATCCATCAAAGCACATGCGCTTGGGAGCGGCCGGTATCAACACGCAACGACATCTACAGCCTGCTGGTTTAAAGTATCAAAGTAGCTTTGGTTGCGTATTACCCCCTAGGTTATAAAACTGTAATTAACTTCACTTGACGCGGGAGTGACATCTATCATTCCTTGGCTACCATAACAAAGCATTATGGCTGTATTTCCTTCCCTGACTTGGTTTGGAGCTTTCTGTAACCTCAGTGGACCATCTCAGCCGTGACAGTGCATGATATACTGATTCGGTAATCGCCGTGATGTCCACCTCTGCCCATTGCGCCCAACTTAAAGGGATATGGTGAGGCCTCCTGCAGATCAAGGATGCCGTGAAATCTGCCCTGCCATGCCCTTCGCTTTCTTCAAGGTACTTTCGCTAGGAATAATGACAAGTTGATAAGTCATGCCGACCTTCTCCAATAAGCGAACCCCGCCAACGGGCTGTTAAACTGGCTTATAAAGGAAGGTCGACTGTTTCGGCGTCCCCGATGATGAGGCTTCCAGGAGTCTAGGTTTCTTGAAAGCTTCCCCAGAAGCAGGAAACCTGCTTGGCATAGCCGCTCTAGGCGGTGTCCCTTATTACAGATGGATCCGGCACGCCCAGAAAGGTGGTAACCGTTTCGTAAACGGCACGTTGCTGTCCCCGCGTTGTCGTCCTTTAACTGGACCGAGGAACGAGATTGACCTGCGTCAAGCCGTAGAACACGTAATTGGAGCCCCCTGAGCAGGTACGACCTTAGCTGTGAAGTGTTATATACCCCTTAATTACAGTTTGACATCTCAATAGATCCAGAAGAATCCTGTTCCGGCCTAGATTTACCAGGGTGCAAGAAATCGCGCAAGGCATAATCAGTAACTAACAACCTTGTGCATATGTTTTCATGTCTATTTAAGGGCTGCGCAGCACACATGCAACGGACACAATGACAAAAAGACAAGCTTGCAAACCAGCTGGAAGAAAAAGACAACCCAAAGAAAACGCGATTTCAAAGTCCACAATGGAGTTGGGATCTCTCCAAATGAGCCACAACCCAGGCCCAGATGCAGTATTTGGTAGGTATGCGAAAATACAAAAGGCGCAGCTGTGGCGGCAGCTAATTTGAATACCGCTTTTCAACGTCTAGGTGAACAACACTTATGCGGCAATTCCATTGAGCGAGTCGCGAAAGCATAACGTTGGGCTCCACATCTCCGACCCCCCTAAAGTCCGGCCCCCTTGAAAAATGTAACGACGAAATACCCCTTTTATAAACCGATTTAAATGTAAACCTATCAACGCACAATAATACAATCATTGTCAGGCTCTCCCGGTTCGCTAACCTCTTCTCCATCGTTCAAATCCTCTAAACAGTCCCTATTATTTTCCTGTGCTTCATAAACGTTTTTTTTGCTGACCAAAAGCTCGTTGGGATCCGGAATTACCCTTTTCCTTTTGACCGGCCGTACCGCCTCCAATTTTGCTTTTAACAAACTGATTTTTTGCTGAGCTTCAGCCAATAAGATATCCTTGGTTTCGAAGCTTTTTTGGACTTTTGCAAACAAAAGCCGTGAAGTGGCGTTACTTTTTTCGGACCGGGAAATTTCCTGTAGTTGAAGTCGAATATCTCGGGTCGTTTTAGGGGTTTTCCAAATAAGTAAAGATTGGTCGTTAATTTTTTGGTTTGGGCTTTCCGGTGTTTTATCCCTTTGGAAGCCGTTATTTCTACCTTTTTCGACGTTGGCGTTGCTATTTTCTAATAAAAACGGGTTTAAAAGTGGTTTTGCCAAGTTCACCGGCCATAACCCCGTCGTACGCCAACCAGATTGAATGGTTTTTGCTATAAATGCTTTTGATCTGGCTTTTCGATAGCAAAGTAGAAAGTTTCGTTTCCCAACAACCGTTGAACAGCAAAACTGGTTTACAAATCCCAGGTGACGTCGATAAGCTTCCTTTAACGGCCCAAAAACCGATAAATCCAACGGTTGAAGAACGTGCGACGAATGAGGAGGTAAATATAAAAGCTGAATATTATTTTGGAGGCAAACAAGCATAAACTCGTCGCTGACGTGTGATCCGTGGCCGTCGAGAACTAATAAACGCTTTTCAGGAGTTAAAGGTTGGGTATTTGGAATAAACACCTTTTTTAACCATTCGATACCTGTTTCATTATTTGTCCACCCGTTTTCTGTTGCATGAAATTGCCAGGTATCGAAAGGACTTAAATCAGCTGGAAACCATTGTTGCTGTACGTTTTTCCCCTTAAATATAACGAGGGGAGGTATAACAGCCCCCGTAGCTGATACACATTCGATTATGCTCGTCCAACCCCGCGTTCCAGGCTCTTTTCGCTGTAATGGCCGGATTTTATTACGCCCTAACACCAGGCCATTAGATCCTTTGCCTTCCATTATACCTGTTTCGTCCATATTCCAACGGTTGGCCGGTTTTATAGTATCGATAACGGGATTTTTCAAATAGGACCACCAAGATTTAATTACCTCGGTTGTAGCCCCATTAACCCGGGCATTTTCTATTCGCCGGGGCCTTTGGGTTTTCAAAATTGGATATCGGGCTATAAAACGGCTAACCCAATGTTTCCCAAGGCTTTTTCTTTCTCCGGCGGCCTGAAGAATTCGTTCCGCAAAATAGCGTAGTTCTTGATGCGTTGGCGGAAGGCCTAACGCGGCCTGCGCAAGTACCCAATCTGCCAAATAGGTCTCCTGCTCCTGTGAAAGCCTTTGACAAAATCTTTTCGCTTGTTGAATTGACTGGGCCCCCTTTAAACGATCGTGAAGGGTACTCCGAGGAATACCCCATTTTTGCGAGGTTTTGTGAACTGATTTGCCATTTCTTATGTCAGAAATGGCAGCAAGAAGCTGATTTTCAGTGTACTGTTTCATTGGAAAGTTTGGAGCAAGAATCTTCAAAATGCAAGTTCTAAAGTGAAAAGTTCGTCTAGATATTTATAAAATAAAACAAAGGGTTGACGTGGCTGAGTAGATATTTTTAGGGGCCGGACTTTAGGGGGGTCGGAGATGTGGAGCCCAACGTTATCGGGATTCGGCGAATGAACAAAGCACTCATCCCGGCCTTATGCCTCTGGAATCCATGCTCAACGATGCGCAAGACATGGCCCTGGCAAGCTGTTCAGGTGTCTTAGCAAATACCATACCGGAATTTGCCGAAATCGCTTTACCGAGCAGTTTTTATCTGATGGGAAGCCTCGAAGCCCATATGGGCGAAGAGGCATTGTGGCTACGCCCGGCTACTCCTACATCTCTCATGCATAGATCAGGCGGCGCATTTTCACCATCTGTGCAATGGGACACTTTTTCGCAATCCCTTTACGGACATCCACCAGTTCCTGCCTGGTCTCCACCGATGGCGACCGTGACCGGCGAGTCGAGCTTTACCACATTGCCTTACAGTAACGCCCCCACTGGGTTCGACCATTTGGCACCTCAGTGCGCTCCATTCGAGGCAGTTACGGATTTCAAAGTGCTCGTCCCTCAGTACCAGGATCAGTGGTTGTTAGTATTGGGCTGCGAAAACCTGACCAGGGAAGAGGTCCACGAACTTGGTTTCAAAAAGGTCCTCCTATCGTCCGATTTACTCAAAAAGTCCCCAAACGCCAGCCCTTTACTTGAGATGACCGCCAGTGTGCACGACGTTGATGGCCTGTCAAAGCCCCACGAGCAGCAATCGGAGCATATTACCGCAATCCTGGTTTTCAGCACTCCTCATAACTGGCGCCTGGACTTGCAACTTGCTTTGGATCTTCTTCTTCCATGCAACCACGCCGCCTCAGGTCCGGCAAACGGTGGCCTCATAATCGAAAACGGCATGTACGGTCACTCGTCGAAACTATACTTCAAAAGCCTTTCTTCTGGAAAAGCAGTATCTGAGTCTCTATCGACTCTTAGTGTTGATGATTTTGTGTGCGCGTTGCAAGCCATTTGGCTAAAGAGAGCCTGGCAAACTTGATTTGAAGAGACGGAAAGATGATGATGGGTTACTAGCTTTTCAAATTCGATGCGCATTTCTATATTTTATGACGGAAGATCAGGCTGTCGGCCTATACTGGGACTAAACGATACTACCACAGTCTTTATAGCTTTCCTCCACTACTTTTCTCTAATTTGATTTCTGTTCGCCTGCTTCCGTACTATTCGAAATTCTTTGGTATCAACCTAACTTTGCAAGATTTTACTACTTGCTATTCGAGCATCAAACACTGTAAAGCTTTTTAGACTACCACGACCGTACGTACAGCCGGCTGGCCTCTGAAAATAGAGGAAATGCCAACCGTAATATCCGCCCAGTGCATACGTTAGGCCTGCCACAATAAGCTTGTAAACGACCACAACTGCAAATCGACCAAGGTGCTATCTCCTACCGCCGCTCCAAAATCAGTTTACCCACCCAACGCTCTTCCTGTAGGCTGATTAAGCACTCGTAAGGCTGGCGGCAAAGCGGGCATTTCGACTCGCTCAAGAACCACCTTTCGGCACACGCAGAACACATTACATGTCCTTTTTGCTGTCAGCCAGGGTCGAATACAAAACAGCAACTTGACACGTACCGCATTTTGTCACCAGCATTTGGGTTTTTTGCTCCAGACAGATTCCGCAATCGGCACTGTGAAAAACTCTGATGCTTGTCATACCATCCGTCTCCGGGTGGTTTTTACACTTCAGCAGACATTTTGCCGTAGGGATTTCGCTCCGACAGCGTGAGCGGCACTCGGGACAAATGGGCTACAAAGCGAATTGTTAGCGAGTTTCATAGTATTTCACGGGTGGGTTCAATCTGCCCAAAAGGCGCAAACTTACACATCCGCATTCGACAACGAAATAATTAGCAGCCGAAAAAAAAGTCGAGCAAATAGAACATCTAGAATCGGTGTCATCTGTAGTCAGGTCAATGACAGGCCGCAGGTTTACATCCTGCAGGACGCGTTCGAGTTGAGTGCACGTTTCCGCCTTTTGCTTTGCAACAGACAATTGCCGATTTGCTTCTGCGAGCTTAACTTCTAGGTCCCGGTATAGCTGAAACATGAGAGTTGTAAACTGTTGATTGCTGCGTCGGCTATCCTCTACATGGTGGCAGAGGAGTGCTGTTCGATCATCTAATTGTCTTTGGAACTGTTGTCGCATTCGCTCGACTTGCCCAGTGCCTTCTTCTTCGGCCCGTAGTTGACGAGCCTGTTCGCCATCTTCTCCTGCGCAGAGCGTGGAAAATGGGGGAAGGCGAACTGTCATATGCTCCATAGGCAATTTGCCGGCTTGTTACCATTGCGTGCGTGCGTGTTCTGTTGCTTGTTAATATCGAACACCTTTTTTATTTCCCTTCTTACAAGCTGCATTTGCCTATTGATCCCCGTCAAGGATCTTGACACAAAATGCTCACTAATTAACAATCGGCAAAACCTCGGCAGAGATTTGGCAGCCTGAAGTCAAGGATGTTTGCATATCACGCGCCGAAACTTACCAGAACAGGTAGGTAAAAGATGTTGGTCATTTAATCCAAAGTTTCGAATTGTGCCTTTATTATTGCTGGCCTGAACACGAGTCAGCACAGGGGCTGAGTAGTGCGACCCAAGCGGTCGGAATCGGTCAAAATCAAATATGGGGCAGGGGACGTTGGTGATATAATCCAAATACGAAGTAAATTTTTCGGACGTACCCACAAAAGCGGTGCCATAAATCGGGGTCTGGTAAGAAATTGAAAACTGGGTCCTTGCCGCATCGACAACGAGGCGGAGCGCAAATGCTGGGAAAGAGCTGCGACGTGATCAAAAACTTGGATTTGTTGCGTTGCATACATGCCGAATTTAAAACAATGCTGTTGGCAGGTACGTAATCCGAAGAACCAACGACCGTCACACACCGTCACCCCAGCAGCGACAAAACGTCGTAACCGAGAGCCTCGGTCTATATACCGCCGAAACGCGACTTTTTTTGTGCGATCCAACACCTTGGGAAAATGGGGTATGTGGAGCGATAAGCAGTCGTTGAAATGCGATGGGAAATGGCGATCCAAATTGTTTGTTGGTCTGCGTCCGCAACTTTGCCCCTTTGCTGCTACATCTTCACGGACCTCGTCACAAGTGGGGTCCAAGGTCTATGGGTGGGTCTGGCGGTTGGACGAATCAAGCGAATGGCCCTGTGGCTTTGGACGACTTATGGCTTCCAAAACCGTTCGATTTAATCCCAACCGGCATAAGGGGGAATGTCGAAGATTTAGCATTGCCGAAAATGGTGCTGAATTTGCGAGCCGTTACCGTGATTGAAATGTGCTAGAGAATCAGGTTCCACGTTCTCTCTTCATACCATGGGCCAACAGGCTCAACGCGGCCAGTTTTTGGTCCTTTGTTTGCTAAACTACATTGCAGGTCCGGATGATTGAACAAAAGTAGGTTTGCTGAAAAGCAGCTCGGCAGGCTTTGGGAAGGTTCAAAAACTTCCGGGCGGAATGGAGTGGATGTTGTCAAACCTTAGAGCTGCACACCAGGTTTTGGGACAATTGCCAACGTTTGCAAACAAGACGATTTTACCAGCGTTTAATTTTGTGAAACATTAACTTGGTGTATTTAAGCAAAACCGATCGCCTAATGTCGAATGTTTTGTTTATATTTTTTTTTCTTGTGCTTTTTCTCAGCTCGAAAACGTAAACCTTGGTCATCTTGTCCTTACCTGCAATGACAAAGGAACTTCAAAAGGGCGTACTGGCGGCACCAGTATTGCATCAACCAAATTTGGCTATAGTCCCACCGGTTGGAGCAGATGGAGTCGTAGGTTTGGGTGGTTTAACTGGCATAAAGCATTTACTGGCATCAAACAAAACTGTACTAACAATTGCCGTACAGCCAATTGTTTCTGATACCCTCGATTACCTGCTGTGGCAAATCAGCGAAAAGGCCAATTCAAGCCGCCAAGAAAACGCGCAGAAGCAGCAAACATTCCAACGGCTGTCGGCTGAGCATACTTTGCTGCGCAAAGAGATACGAGATTTAAAAGGGCAGCAGGATGCGATAAAGTCTAAACTTGGCAAGGCCATCGAGGAGCAGAAAAACCTGCTGACTGAGCAGGAGACCCTGGAGCTCAAGCTTACAGCAACTCAGAAAGAAAACACTGAGCTTAGGCAACGGGCTTGCAAGTTCCCGGAAACCCAGCGTCCCAATGCCGACACCGAGACAGAAAAAAAGACAGAGCCGCAGTTGCTGGACTGCCAGATTATAGCCGAACAACATGCACAGGATTCTCGTCTTTTACAAGAGGAGAACAAAAGGCTGAAAGAACGTCTGAAGGCGTTTGAGGAGCGCGGAAAAAGTCTGTCAGACGATTCCGACCAGTTTGAGGCGCAAAACAGTTTGTTACGTGCAAATGGATTGCTGAGGCAAAAGTATGAGGACATTTTACAGGAGCTTGTGGAATATTTTCCCGATTTACAGGAAGACGCCGGCAATCTTTCATTGATTTTGGCTGAAAATGCTGGAAGAGCTAAAAGGAAAAAGAGAAACTAGATTTGGACTGGAAATTTGGTGTTTGTTGGTACTTCACATGTTAGTTTGTTATTTATTTTTGGTTATGTTGGCAATTCGCTTGTCGAAAAGGAAGTTTTGCTGCAGCTAAAATTGACATTTATGCAAAGGTTTATGAAGTATGCTCAAATGCACCACAACCGTGTTGTTTTCCGACCCAGGCCCCTAGTAAACTAAACTCTTTCTTTTTTTCTTTTGGGGTCATGTTTGCGGAGCCAACCGTTACTAAAAAGCATAGCGGCACATGTGAAGGGAAAGAAACCACAAAATACCTCAGCTGTCTGTTGGGGTGCCAAGGGTCAGAATTTCTGTAGTGCTGACTCCCAAATTGCAGGGCGGGGCCGGATCCATTAATTTCAGGGCCAAATTTGGGACAAGGTGACTCTGTTCACAGGTCCAAATCCGCGGACTGGCTGCAAATCTGGTCCGTTTTTAGGCCCTCTAATTTTGGATATTTCCAAGCAACAATCACAACCGCGTACGTTGGTGACAAGTCGGTCGGTAGAGTAGCATCTGGATTTAACGACGTGATGAACATCTAGTTGTGGAATCCGAACAAGGGTTAGGAACGATTACGTTGTTGATTTCTTTTCGCAGAATGTGCTCAAAGTTCCAATTGCACTGCATTACTGTAGAGAACCACAGCTGCATATCGCGCGACATGTCGAAGCTGGCAATATCAAGCGTCGTCAAACTTATAAGCTGCTTATTGATCGCTATATTTCGTGATTGCAAAGATGAAACAGCTTGGAGATCAAACGCATCAGTCCTAAAACGTACTCCTCTGCCTTCTCTATTGCCCTTTTTCGCCTTCTTTTCACCATGAACGATTTACAGTCTCACAAAAGCGCGATTGCACCTAGCTTTAACGATAATCCAGATTTAGCCCCACTCTTGCCCAAACCAAACGTACGTCGTCGTTGGATCGACAACCAGTTTGGACGCATGCTTCAATTCGGAAATCCCTATCTGAACTGTTTTGCCAAACGGTCGTCTCATTCCATTCTACACGACACCGCTCCGAAAAACATGGGGCGTTTTCTTGCAGGTCTCGAAGAAAGAGGAATCGAGTTTTGCAAAACGGATGGGCGCTCAGCACCAGCAGAGGCGGCAATGCACGACCGTGGAGCTGTCGTCCCAAAGTTTATAATTTCGCCAAAAAGCGAATATGGAGTTTCGCAGACTTTGATGCTCCTCAAAAATTTCAACTTGTACGACAAAATCGCGATTTCGATCAAAAGCGGAGGCCACGGATACTTCAATGGAGGCTCGTGCCCAGGAATAATGCTCAACTTGGGCGAAATGTGTGGGCAGCGAATCGAAGGCGACAATACGCTGGTCTTGGAGCCTGGTTGCATTTTGGGGCAAGTCATCCATACCCTTTCCACCAGCCGCAAAGCCTTGCCTCACGGAAACTGCTTCGGAATCGGTGCCGGTGGCCACTTCCTAACGGCTGGTTGGGATGTCGTCCTGACTCGAACCTACGGCTTGGGTTGTCAATCGGTGGTTGGTGGACGGATCGCCCTGTGGGACGGGTTTATCGTTGACGTAAATCAGCAAAGCCACCCCGATCTGCTGTACGCCATGCGTGGCGGGGCCGCGGCTGCAGTGGGCGTGGTCACACACATACGGCTGCGGCTAATTGACGAACCACCGTCGGTAACATGGTGTCTTGCTCCTATCGACAAGACGCAGCTGCAAATGTGCGTCACCAAGCAGGCATTCGCAAACGCCCATGGTCTTCCCCGCGAAATTACGGTTTCCTTCCGGTTCCACTTCGAACCCAATCAGCCGGGCCCGGTTTGTTCCTTGGACATCACCAGCCTGCTGTCGACGAAGGAAACTACCGAGTGTTTGCGTCGGTGTTTGGGCCCAGAGCTGGTTGATTTGTTTGCCGACACTTCGTCGTGGAATGAAAAGTCTCTTATCAAATTAAGGCTGCTGCCAGCCTCGGACGCCTTGGCCGCAGACCCAAGGATGCTTGCCGAAGTTTCGTCGACGGCGCTGCAAAAAAGTCCGCTGGTGTATTGGAAGAAGGCAGCCGCCCGACGCGAAATGGCCAGTTCCTACTTCAACTCCGTCTCGTGTTGGGTCGTCCCCGGATGCGAACCGATGTTCCTCGACCTTTACGATGCCTTCGCCTCCGTTCAAAGCCACCCGGCGCGCGAGCGGATGCATGCGCTTATCATTCAGGGTGGCGGCCGCATGTCGGAGCTGCAAGAGGATTGCAGTATGCCGTTGGGTCAAGCACTGGCCAGATTCGAAGTGCATTGGGACGACGAAAAGGAGAAAGCGTGGTGCCGTGGCTTTACGGATAATGTTTGGGGCATACTCCAATCGAAACAAGACCCTAGACCAGGCCGGCCTTATCGCGGGGATGCTTGGTTGAGTGAGCAAATTAGCGATGGAAGGCTGGACGGAATTTTTCGGCAATATGATCGTCGGTTTGAGGTTGCAGCGTGACACCTGGGCGTTCAATTTTGAAAGCCCGAAGTTCAGCTTTACGTATTTACAAAGTGTAGTTTCTATTTTGGTATAATCTAACTTTTGCTTGCTGGTTGTAACTCAATTTTGCCAATGTTATCCCTTTCACATCGTGTCATAAGCCTTACTGTGTAAAATTTGTAGGGAAAAGAAAACAATTCGAATCCACCAAGCAAACCTGAGCGAATGGGGGATGCAATCCTAAATCTGGTCTAAATGCCTTATTTCCGTCCATTTCACTTTTATAAAACCTTATAACCGCACTGCTCCGTCCCCATTTTGTTAATCGTACTAATCCGTCGAAAGTAACTTAGCTAAAAAGATGAAAGACTTTTCTATAGAAGCTCTAATCCAGCGGGTGGAGGACTGCGAAAAAATGAGCGAGGTACACACGCTTTACGCGATCGATTTGGAAAATGCCGAGTTGGAGCGCAAAATAACAGCTTATCAAAAACAATGGTGCTGCATCATGGAACTTGTGGATCAGACCCAGACAACTGTCGTGGCGCTCCAATTGGCGATCCAGCAGTGCATGGGCGAGCGGGTCGCCGCGGAAAAAGGCCTGCTATTATTCTGGGGCATTGAGAGAACGCCATCCGGGCCAAAAAAGGTCCGAGCGGGAGGTTGGGTCTAGATTCAGGCTGCTGGTGACGATGAGGCCGTCAACTGTTCCTTACTCGTCACGGCACAGTGACGTTTTGTATATGTGATGGGAAACTACACCAACAGTCTTGGTCTTGTTGACAAAAGTGGGGGTTAATGCAGGGTCTACATTTACAAACGGGGGCGTGGGTGGCGGCTGAAGACGTTGACGAGTCTAAATTTAGCGCGCGGCTTAATTAGACCTCCATTAGTTTCCCACGACGGTTTGTTAATTAGCCTTTAGATAAATAATCGCCCAAGATCAAACTGCCATAGAGATTTTCGTGCCATCTTTTCATAATTTGTCAATTCAGCCAAAACCGATAACATGTCCTTCGATTGGTCACAGTTCACCTCTGGAGCTCAGTTCCACATCGACTGGGACGGTTTCGCATTGCCGGATTTGCAAACTTCGTCGTCAACCCAGGCACATTCAGAGGAGCTTCCTGATCTCACGTTCAGCGACGATTTCCCACCAACAGCAGCCCTTGACTGGAGCAAAACTTCGCAGCCGGCGCCAAGTCATCCTTCGTCGGAAGACAGTCCGTGCACGACAGCAAAAGGCAATACGGCCGCTGAAAGTGCAGACAGCCTGGTACAGGTGGTGAATCGCATTATGCAGCAGCACTGGAAACAGCACAATGAACAGCATTATGAACAGCTATTCTTTCGACTGTCAGAGGAACAAGAAAGACGGCGGAAGATGTTGGACAACCAGTAAGTACTTTTCATAAGTAAATAGCACATAACATGTTACTGATATTATTATGTAGGAGAGCTATTCAGCTAAAGAGGCTTGAAAATGCAGTAGACGACAAGATCGGTATTTTGGAAAAATGGGCAGCGCAGGTAGAAGCACAAGTTAAGGCGCTAAAGGAGTTCTGTGAGCAGCATGTGGATCTGTAGGATGGTTTCTACGTTGGTTGTAATCCTCGCTGTCTTTTTATTTATGTTTTCGAATCTTTCGACTGTTGCGACTTTTTTGGGATTGTTCTAAAAGCTATTAATTTGTGCACCAGGCTCCGAAATTGAACTAGCCAAACGAGATCGCAACTCTTTAGAGTTGGTATAAATGCATGACCTGATTTGATTACGTCATAGATTGGGATTTTATTCCTGATTCGTGAACTTTACTGCAGTTGTGTTTCCAACAGCTGTGATAGTTACGACGTACTCGCCGGTATGCCTAACCTGGTCCACCGACAATGTGCCGGTAAGGTGCCCAAGTTCTGGGCCTGGATCCACACTCGAATGTGGAGCCTTTTCCCTCCTGTCTATGTGACTGAAATTTCAACGTCACAACGTTGGCATTTGGTTTGCAAGCCCGAATCTGGACAAATCCGGTATTTAGGGCCTGTTCATCGCAACTCTCAAAACAGCCCTTTCATTTCATATCTATATTTAAATCCTCGATTCTTTCGGATATGCGCAATGAACCCTCGAGAACAAAGCAAGCAGCGACACCAGAAGAAAATCAATCGAAACCTTAAGGGATTGCTGAGCAAGTGTTACAAATACGGAAAACTGTCCGGGGTCGAGCTAGCTCTCTATATAGAATACTCAGACAAGGACGAGTTTGTTGCCTTCGAATCGGAAGGATATAGCTGCGACGGAAAGATCGCGGAAAAGGTTTGCTTCACTCGCCGACCGGTGCATGGACAGACCTAACACTCCGCCTCTAGAAAGCTGCAGTGAAGTCGAAGATTTACAAGCCAAGCGATATCGAGGACATGCTTAATATGTTGTACAAGAAAAAGGTACAACAGGTGCAAAAGGTGCCAAAGCAAGGTCGAGACCAACGGAAGACACCTATTCGAAGGAGGACCTCGGATCATTCACGGGAATCCGCGTTGAATTTGTCCGAAATAAGAACACGTCTCGGAAACTTTCCTAAAATTCCAGACCTTAGGATCCGGGCATCAGGCCAAACGTCAGGCTGGTAATTAATGATGGCTGCAGACATTGGTTTTCTTTTGTTCAGGGAAATATCTATTTATGAAAAGAACAAATCCACTTTAGCAAATTGAAATATAAACTTGAAGTTGAAATGTTAGCGGGAAATCGGATTTACCACACGGGCATGATTCAAATTAAAACGAAGTAAATAACTTGCAATCGCAAACAAGGACGGATGATTAAAATACAAAAGCAGGCGGCGGAGCCCAAGAATTGGTCCGTACCGGACAGCTTTTGGGAGGAAGCAAAATTAGACCTGAAATGTTGATAAAGTTAAAAGCCACACAGCGATAAATAATATGTTTAACACTTCCCAGCATGGTTCAGCCCGAGCTTTCCTTAACATATTGACTTTTTTATATAATTAGTTTAGTCCAGCCGAAACCTTCTGTCTACGCAAAATGCCCATGTCTGACGTTCCAGCGAGCAAACAAGGCACGAGCCCAAGGCTTGAGAACCCACCGCGCGCAACATCGCCAGTCCGTATGAACCGCAATGTCCCAAGTGTTTCTATAGCCGGTTCACTGGCACAAGAACCCAGACTGGAGGCCAGCGGACAGACGGTACGCATATTGGCTCTTTCTATATTTCATCGCTAAAGTCTTGGTTAGGATACATATGACGCAGTCAACCGTTACTTATGGAATGCAGTCCATCTAATCGAGGCTTCCCGTCGGGAATGTAACAAAATATCGCAAAGCTACAGTGACCTTTTCGAAAGCTACAAAATGCTATGGGATCAAAACCAACTGCTCGAGTCGAAGCTTTCCGCTGCTTTGGATGCCAACACTCAGCTACGGGATTCCATCTCGACGAACGAGACACTGAAGGCGGCACTCGAGTTTGAACTCAAAGAAATGGAGAATGAGAATGCCGCGTTTAATGAATGGCATTGTCAAGAAATCCAAGATAAGGACGTCGAGATTGCTATATTGGAGGAAGAACTAAAGGTGCTGCGTGAACATGGTGAACTGTCTGGAATGAATGTTCCAATCCCCAAGGCATGATTACAAAGAGTATGGACATTTCTTTGTCACGTAAGGAAACGCACTACTGCCGCAAGCGCAGTCTGGAACGGATTGTACGTTTAGTACTATTTTCCGGCCACCGAGAACTTGTTTTCACTTTAGATAGCCGTGATTGGAATATGGAGTGGGAGGACGTATGTTAAACGACGTAGGCAACCCACAAGCCCAGTTATGGTGAATGTTTTATTGTTTTGTTCTGCTTTTTTTGCTTTTCGTTTATCATTTTATTTGTTTTTTCTCCGAGAAATTGAAATTGATTTAAATGTAGCGCCATGCAAACTTGAGATACTGCGGCGATTATTGTCTTGCTACAAATGTCAAAAGGATAATTGACATGCAGTTTTCTGCTACAGGGTTCTTTCAAAATATCTGCGCAACAAAGTATCTAGGTGCTATATTATACCTTTGTGTGGTCACTTTGCTGTTACGCCCATCCAAGCTCTATAATGTCCATGAAACTGCGATCAAGGGTAGTCCAAAGCTGAGAAGTGCATTTTGTAATGACAGACGAGAAGCAAAATTAACGACCTATCCCTTCTACAAGCAAGGTCTTTGCCTTTCGTTTCCAAAGCGACACGCTGGGTGCACTAAACTCTGTAAGTCAAGTCCTTTTCATCTAGAGGCGAGAAAGGCTGTCGGTTCTAATAACAATTTTTATTCTTTTGGTCCGCGAAACATTGAGGTCCGAAGCGGTTCTGTTAGGTGGGGTTTCTGAATGCTCCGAGCCGCTATTGGATATGTTTTGCGTCCCCGACGGTTTCTTGTCCGTGCTTACATTCGGCCTCGTGTACTTCTTGCGTGTATCGACTGGCATGTCCATATTGATGTTGTAAGCTTGCAACGATCACCACTATGGCTCAGGGTGGACCTTTGGTCTAATTTGACAAATGCTATGAAGAGCTGTGAACAAGAGGGAATGTATAAAAATACCAAATGGCTGGGTTAAGCCTTCAGCTTGATTGCTGAATTATTATTGCTATTTTTAAATTGAATCGGAAATATGCTCTTTTATAGCTTGGGTCGGTCCAGATCGGTCCAGGTCGCTGGCCCGAAAACAGGCAACTGGTCCAGGGCCGACATGTTTAGGTACCAAGAGAGGAATTGGCCCAAAAATCGGTAAGTTTGGCGGCTGTGCTTTTTTAGCAGAGCTTGTATCCTTGTGTTAGCCACTATACCCTTTGCCGGGGAAAATCAAGCCGGCGAAAAAGGAAGGAATGAAAAAAGAAAGTTTCAACTGACAGTACTGTCTTTAATCTACTATTTTGACTGCTAGCAACTACATTTTCACATTTCTATCAAAATCCTCATAATTCACCACAACCTGTATCCTGCAACCGGCGGTCCGACTTTTGACGGAAACTTCGACCTCATGCTTTGGAACTGTGTACCTACCATAAGTTCCTCCTGAATGGTAATGGTTTCTAGAATTAGAAAAATACCGTTCCGCACTCTGTCGGACTCCATCTCGATCCCAACTCCGCTCCCAAAAACAACGACACGCGACAGACTCACATTTTCCGTCTTTACATGTTCTGTTATAGGAACCCTCCTGTTTAAAGGACATACTCTGTTCATATTGACGATAACTTCCCTCCTTTTGTTTACTGTAACTTATATGTCCCACGGGCGCATTCTCATGCCGCTTTCTTGTACTTGTCTCCCCGTGCAACGTGTTTATCTGCACACCGGGACCGAATCGGACACGACTCGTCCCTTCCTTTTTGAGGATTGGTTTTATCGGCAGCTTCTTATCTGTCTTGTCGGCGTATTTTCCCGCTGGCGCGGTCAGTGCTGGCTGTGCCAAGGGACGAGAGATGTTGCTTTTGTTTATTTGTCCATCATCGTTCTTTTCGTTTCTTTTGGACTGGGAGCACCTCCTTTCCTCGTCTGAGCTGTTGGGGCGAGGTCGATGATTGTGTTCATGTTCTTTTTTCACAGATGAGTGTCTGGCCCCAGACCTCGGGCACCCAGTTGAGTGATGCTGTAAACTGTCACTTGCGTTGCTTGCCCGGTCCATCATCCCACTGGGCTCGCCTGCCTTGATGCGATGTCCATCGACGGGAGTTTTGCTGCTTTTTCTCCGTTGACGTGCCTCGTAAGTTTGACGTGTAAGTTCGGCAATTTCAGGCCGAGAAAGCTTTCCAAGCACGGCGNACATGCGACCTCGTGCACATCTTGCGCGTATCGACTAGCAGGTCCATATCCATGCTTTAGACTGCAGCGATCGCCAGTGCGGCTCAGACTGTGCTCTTCTATCCTAACGTGACAAATGCCCTGAAGAACCGTAAAGGAGATGGTGAATATACTTGCTGGGATTTGAGGATGACGAACGGCTGGTTTTTGTTAAACATCTAGTCTGGTTGTTGGACTGGCATTACTATTCTTGTATTGAAATGGAAATATGTTCTTTAATTGCTTGTGTCGGTTCAGGTCGCCGGGCGGAAAACAGGAAACTGGTCCACGGCCGATATGTTTAGGTACCAAGAAAGGGCCTGGTCCGAAAGTAGGTAAATTTGGCACTGGCGCTTTTCTGTAGCAGAGCAGGTGTCCTTGTACTAGCCATTGTATGGCCTTTGTTGTAGTCATTCTTTTGTAGGGGAAATCAACTGTAAAGGCATGCCACAGTTAAAGGCTTACCCTGGCAATTGAATATCTGATTCTAGCTTATCTCATGCGAGCAGGTTTAATAAGAGGAAAAACGTTGAAAAAATTGCTCTCGAATCTCCCGTGTGGTCATACTATAATCCTGAGCCGATTTCGGTATGGCTGAGCGAGGGTTGAGGATTGCCTGAGTCCGTGGCGCAGTCACCAGCTCCTAGTTTTGGGCCTCTTGAGTTTCACGCACCCGGAATGGGCGCAACCAGAAACCATATCGGTATCGGGCCCGATTTCGCCCTTTTTCAACTCCAGGTTCTTATCTCCCGAGTCTTGGTTTGGGACCCTCTGGGCGTCCCAGTATTTAAATATGATGTCCGTAAAGAATGTCGATTAGCGGCGAATTTTCGCCGTGGTCGGCTCGGAGCACCAGTCACGGCTCGCGTTTAACCGGCCCCAGTACCGACATCCTTACTTTGTACGGAAGGTCGGCGCACCGCGAATCCTCCACCTCCCAAGCCACAACATACAAGGCCCGTGGGCAAGAGTATACTGATGGAGCGGGTTGGTTTTGTTACTTGGTTGCGCTTGAATCTGTGCAGTAGGCCGACCTAAAAAAGAGGTTCAGTTACAGTACTGTACAATACTGTACTGAAACAGTATTTACTTTATTGTTTTAATTGCAAGTAACTATCTTCTCATATGCTTGGTAAGGTCCTTATACTCTACGACAATCTGTATCCTATAGTCGGTGGTCCGGCCTGTGACGAATACCTCTATCTCGTGCTTCGGAGACGTATACTTGCCATCGGTTCTTCCGAAACCATGATAATTTCTAGAGCTGGTCAAACGCCGTTCCGCACTCTGTCGGACTCCATCTCGATCCCAACTCCGCTCCCAAAAACAACGACACGCGACAGACTCACATTTTCCGTCTTTACATGTTCTGTTATAGGAACCCTCCTGTTTAAAGGACATACTCTGTTCATATTGACGATAACTTCCCTCCTTTTGTTTACTGTAACTTATATGTCCCACGGGCGCATTCTCATGCCGCTTTCTTGTACTTGTCTCCCCGTGCAACGTGTTTATCTGCACACCGGGACCGAATCGGACACGACTCGTCCCTTCCTTTTTGAGGATTGGTTTTATCGGCAGCTTCTTATCTGTCTTGTCGGCGTATTTTCCCGCTGGCGCGGTCAGTGCTGGCTGTGCCAAGGGACGAGAGATGTTGCTTTTGTTTATTTGTCCATCATCGTTCTTTTCGTTTCTTTTGGACTGGGAGCACCTCCTTTCCTCGTCTGAGCTGTTGGGGCGAGGTCGATGATTGTGTTCATGTTCTTTTTTCACAGATGAGTGTCTGGCCCCAGACCTCGGGCACCCAGTTGAGTGATGCTGTAAACTGTCACTTGCGTTGCTTGCCCGGTCCATCATCCCACTGGGCTCGCCTGCCTTGATGCGATGTCCATCGACGGGAGTTTTGCTGCTTTTTCTCCGTTGACGTGCCTCGTAAGTTTGACGTGTAAGTTCGGCAATTTCAGGCCGAGAAAGCTTTCCAAGCACGGCGGTGAAGTCGGGGAAAACTCTATATGCCATTCCCGCTTTATCTAATACGTTTGCACTAATGATTGTGCCATGTATCTTGGTCCAAATTGCGTCAGGTGTAACTTTTTCGACATGCCTTGGCCGGTATGAGTCGGACCGGTTTGGTTTTGCTGTATGAAAAGACATTTGGTCTGCAATGCTTATCAGATTTGAGTTTTACGATTCGTGCATGTATGCTTTTCATGCGATTTGAGCGTCGTGCACGTCAAATGTTGAGTTCTTTAAGTAGTTTATTTGGATGCAGTGACGGCAGCCCTTAGTTTTGGGGAATGGCCCAGATTTGGACCTTTATTAGCTGCAAGTGCGCCAATGCAAACCCCGCGTATCAAATATCAACTGTAAGGATAACAGCCCGATTAACATAACTAGAGATTCACCAACGTTTATATTATAGACCCTGCATACAGTACTACAACCAGGCTCAACCAGGCATCTTACACTTATACCAAAGATGATTTGACAGTTTCGGGTTTTGGAACTGGCTTAGAACAAAAGGTCAAAGCTAGCCACGATACGCCCTAAAATAGACAAAAAGCG
>NW_021940920.1:1930562-1980837 GCF_004337985.1 Pyricularia pennisetigena | reverse complement strand
TTTTGCACGTGGAGGGTCGTATATATGTATATATCGTTATACTAAATTTTGGTGTATATATTAAATTATATAAGCAGTTAAATAGGCGGATAGGCAAAGTATATACTTTTTTGTATATAATTTACAATCGAAACTCGTTTATATTTTTACCAATTTTAACGATAATAAAACCAAAACTTCAGAGATTCGATTACGTATATAAACAGACGTCCAAATCCAATCCTACTTATAATATCGGTTTTGAAAACTGTTTAATAAAAACAAATGGTAAATATGTATTTTATAAATCTTTTTGCTTTATTTAATTAATTTTATATTATTTTTGTTTTGCAGCAGAATTTTGTGGTTTTTGCACGTAGGGGGTGGCATATATATATTTAATATAATTTCACATTTTCGTACGTATACCTAATTATATAAGCCTTTAAATATGCGGATAGGTAAGGTATATCCAGTTTTATATATATTTTACCATCGAAATGCTTTTACATTTTTACCAATTTTAGCATTAATAAAACCAAAATTTGACAAAATGGACTATATATATAAATAAACGTTAAAGTAGAACCCGATTTGCAATACCGGCCCTTCTTATGTTTTTATATAAAGAAATGCTAAATTTGTATTTTTTTTGTATTTTTTGCTTTATTTAATTAAATAAAATTTATAAAAAAAAAACTCATATAAAATTTATTAGCAAATTGATTAAAGAATATATTAAGTGAAAATATTTTCATTTTACCAATATTTGCGTAAATTATTTAATTTTTTAACAAATTGTTAATTTATATAAGAATATTAATAAAACTTTTGTTTCAATCGATAATTGCATGCACTCTGTAGTATTAGGTTTACTAAGGTATAAAAGCTGTAAATTAAATTAAAATAATTATTGCATACCATTATTTAAAACAAAAATTAAATATAATAAAAAAGTACAGATTTTATTTAATATTTTAATATCTTTCCAAATACACTAGCTATAAAAACGCGGCCGACATGCAAATATTCAGCAAACTCCAATAAATTTAACGCAAATTACTATATATTTTTATAATTTTTATTTATTTCTTTATACGAATATTTAATTGCATACTATGGGTATACTATTTTCTTTTACCATTATAATGCGAATATATTGCATTCACCCGCTACAAACGGCGGAATACCACAAATTATCCTTATATTAATAAAATAATCATAAACGATATCGTAATATTAAATATATTATTAAAAATACCGTTATAAACGGCGAAATGCGACAAATTATCGTTGGTGGTACCGCCATGAACGGCGAAATGCGACAAAATGTCCTCAGACTAGAACGAGCGCGATCTTTTCGGCCAATGTAATTGGTCGAAAAGCCATGTGGCTGAAAGGTACATGGAGCGATCGGTCCCCACTGCGAAGCAGGGGGGTCTAGTCTGAGCACTGAGACTAGTTAAATAAGCGGATAAGCAAAACATATACTTTTTTATATATAATTTATAATCGAAACTCGTTTATATTTTTACCAATTTTAACGATAATGAAACCAAAGCTTCAGAAGCTCGATTACGTATGTAAACAAACGTCCGGGTTAAATTTAATGTATAATACTGGCCTTAAAAGCTGTTTAATAAAAAAAACTGCTAAATGTGTATTTTATAAATCTTTTTGCTTTATTTAATTAACGTTATATTATTTTTGTTTTGCAGCCAGATTTTGTGGTTTCTGCACGTGGGGGGTGGCGTATATATATCTAGTATAATATTACATTTTTGTACGTATATCTGATTTGATAAGCCGTTAAATATGCGGATAGGTAAAGTGTATCCAATTTTATATATATTTTACAATCGAAATGCTTTCATATTTTTACAAATTTTGACATTAATAAAACCAAAATTTGAAGTAGTGGATTACGCTTATAAACAAACGACAAGGTATAATTCGATTTATAATACCGGCCTTTTTTTATATAAGAAAATGCTAAACTTGTGTTATTTTTGTATTTCTTGTCTTATTTAGTTAGATAAGGTTTATAAAAAAAAAGTTGAATAAGATTTATTTGTAAACTTACGAAAAGATGGATAAACTGAACTGCTTTTTCAATTTTACCACTATTTGCGTAAATTATTCAGTTTTTTAACAAATTGTTAATAAATATGAAAATATTAATAAAACTTTTGTTTAAATTGATAATTGCATGCAATTTGCAGGATTAGGTCTATTGGGCTATAAATATTGTAACTTAGTTTAAAATCGATACTATATACCACTATTTCAAACAAGAATTAAGCATAATGAAAAATTACAAATTTGAATTAATATTTAAATATCTTTTTAAATACAGTGCTACAAAGGTGCGGCCGGCATTCAAAGAATTGAGAGGCTCCGATCAATCCAACGCAGGTTATTATATACTTTTATGATTTTTATTTATTTCTTTATTCGAATATTTTATTGCATGCTATAGTTACACCATCTTTTTACGATTATAGTGCGAATAAACTGCATTTACCCGCTATAAATGGCAAAATGCGACAAACTATCCTTATATTAATAAAATAATTATTAGCGATATTATAACATCAGGTATATAATTAATAATACCGTTGTAAACGGCGAAATGCGATAACATATCCTTAGATTAAAACGAGCGCGATTTTTTCGGCCAATGTAATTAGTCGAAAAGCTATATGGCTAAAAGGTATTTGGAGCTAGTCTCAGGGCTTATCCCTGAAGCCCAAAGCTCCACAATTAAGCGTGGCTCAATTGCAGTTTTGCAATATACCTGTGGGTCCATCTTAAGAACGCTCTGGTTTAGGTTTGAGGATAATTTGTTGATTTTCGCCGTTTATGGCGGTATTTTAGGCCTTTTTTCGACCGACACTCCTTTATTATTCCACAACCACGCAAAATATTGAAAAAAGAAAATGTCGTTGGAAATAGTATTTAATACCGCTATTACCAGCGACTTAATTTATTTTTTTATTTATTATAATGGCCGAATTGGATACCACCTGCCCTTAATCCGTCCATGGCGGTACTGCTTTTTCGATTTCTTCTTCGATTTTCGATTCTTTTTCATATTATTTTTAATTGTTAACCAAATTTTATATTTTTTGCACGTGGAGGGTGGTATATATATATATATATATATATATATATATATATATATATCTACCGTTATACCAAATTTTAGTATATATATCGCATTGTATAAGCAGTTTAATAAGCGGATAGGTAAAGTAAACACATTTTTATATGTAATTTACAATTGAAACTCGTTTATATCTTTACCGATTTCAATGATAATATAACCAAAACTACAGGGAGTGGATTGCGTATATAAACAAACGTTCTCGTCAAATTAAATCTATAATACTCGCTTTGAAAAATCTTTTACATAGAAAATGCTAAATATATATTTTTAATCGATTTTTTGCATTATTTGATTAATTTTATATTACTTTATTTTGCTCCCAAATTTTATGCAGGTTTGACGTGGGGAATTGTAAGTATATATATAATATAATATTTCAATTTGGTATATTACTCGACCTGTATAAGCCGTTGAATAGGCGGATAGGTAATATGTATGTAATTTTATATATAATTTACAATCGAAACGCTTCTATATTTTTGCCAGTTTTTACAATAATTAAACCAAAGCTTCAGGGATTAAATGGAATATATATAAAAGCGTCGACGTGAGATCTAATCTCTAATACCCACTTAAATTATTTTTGTATAAAAGGAAATGTTAAATTTGTGCTTTTTTCTATTTTTTGCTTTATTTAAACAAATAAAATTTGTAAAAATGAAGTTAATTAGCGATTATATATAGGCTTATAACAAAGTGAAAACACCAAAAGCTCACCATATTTTAAACTTATTTGCGTAAAATATTCAGTTCTTCGACAAACTAATAAATAATATAAAAGTATTCATACGAGCTTTGTTTTAAACGTTAATTGTATGCACTGTGGAATTTTAAATCCGCTCAATCATGAATAATAATACTTGGTTTAAAACCAATACTATATCGTATTATTTAAAACATTAATTAAATATAGTAATAAAATACAAGTGTTACTAAATATTGAAATTTCTTTCCAAATGAATTTAATATAAGGACGCGGTTCTCAATACCACATTTGTTAAGCTCCAGTTAATTTGTCGCAGGTCATTTTATATTTTTATAATTTTTGTTTAATATTTTTAATTCGTATATTCAATTGCATATTGTAGTTATACTGTTTTTTTTACTATTTTATTTTAAATATAATGTGCTAATTATACCGCGATTCAATTGGTTACCCGTATAAAAAATGCACTTTATTCTATCTAACGTGCGGTCGCAGAGCTTTTATAAAGCTTTTTTCTAATATAATATATATACCCGTTATAAACGGCGAAATGCGACAAATTATCGTTGGTGGTACCGCTATAAACCGCGAAATGCGACAAAATGTCCTTAGACTAGAACGAGCGCGATCTTTTTGGCCAATGTAATTAATCGAAAAACCATGTGGTTAAAAGGTATATGGAGCGTTCGGCCCTATTGCGAAACAGGGGGGGTTTAATTTAAGCACTCAGATTACCGTAAACCAATATTCCACGTCGATTTAATTGTATTATTTTTAACGTTATCGCGATTATTATCGCCCAATTTCTTTTTGGAAAATAAATGGGGGTTTAAACCGTAGTTATTCGATTAACCGCAAACCACCCACGAATCCTAATCCGAAACGGAATTTATTACCCCGGAATTAAACCACGAAACCAAATTTACTCAATCTCAGTGCTTAGATTAAACCCCCCTGCTTCGCAATGGGGACCGAACGCTCCATGTACCTTTTAACCATATAGTTTTTCGACCAATTATATTGGCCGAAAAGATCGCGCTTGTTCTAGTTTGAGGACATTTTATCGCATTTCACCGTTTATGGCGGTACCACCAATGATAATTTGTCGCATTTCGCCGTTTATAACGGTATTATTAATAATATACCTGATGTTGCGATATCGTTAATGATAATTTTATTAATATAAGGATAGTTTGTGGTATTTTGCCGTTTATAGCGGGTATATATAATATATTCGCATTATAATGGCAAAAGAAAATGGTGTACCCATAGTATGCAATTAAATATTCGTATAAAAAAATAAATAAAAATTATAAAAATATATGGTAATTTGCGTTAAATTGATTGGAGTTTGTTAATTACTTGAATGCCGGCCGCGTCTTTATAACCACTGTATTTAAAAATATATTAAAATATTAAGTAAAATTGGTAATTTTTCATTATATTTAATTTTTATTTTGAATAATAGTATAGAATATTGATTTTGATTTTGGTTACAGTATTTATAGCCTAGCAGACCTAATACTGCAAATTGCATGCAATTATCGACCAAAATAAAAGGTTTATAAGTATTTTTATATTAAGTAACATTTTGTTAAAAACCTGAATAATTTACGCAAATATTGCTAAAATTAAAAGAAAGTTTAACTCAGGCATTCTTTCATCAGTTTATTAAAAAACCTTATTCTTGTTTTTTTTTTAGAAATTCTATTTAATTAAATAAAGCAATAAATATAAAAATAATACAAATTTAGCATTTTTTTATATAAAAACACAAAAAGGGCCGGTATTGTAAATCGGGCTTTACGTTGACGTTTGTTTATATATATATATATCATCCACTTGCTTAAACTCTGGTTTTACTAATATGAAAATTGGTAAAAATGTAAAAGCATTTGGATTGTAAAATATATATAAGATTGGATACACTTTACCTATCCGCATAATTAACGGCTTGTATAATTATATATACGTACCAAAATGTACCATTCTATTAAATTTGTATATGCCACCCCCCACGAGCAAAAGCCACAGAATTTGGCTGCAAAACAAAAATAATATAAAATTAATTAAATAAAGCAAAAAAGTTTATAAAATACACATTTAACATTTTTTTTATTAAACAGTTTTTAAAGCCGATATTATAGGGAGGATTGAATTTAAACGTTTGTTTATATACGTAATCGAATTTTTAAAGTTTTGGTTTTATTATCGTTTAAATTGGTAAAAATATAAACGAGTTTCGATTATAAATTATATATAAAAAAGCATATACTTTGCTTATCCGCTTATTTAACTGCTTATATTATCTGCTATATGCACCAAAATTTAATATAACGATATATAAATATATGCGACCCTCCACGTGCAAAAATTATTAAATTTGGTCAAAAATCAAAAATAATATTAAAAAGAATCGAAAATCGAAAAAAAATCGAAAAAACACTACCGCCATAAACGGATTAAGGGCAGGTGGTATCGAATTCGGCCATTATAGCAGATAAAAAAATAAATCGAATCGCTGCTAATAACGGTATTAAACCCTATCTTTAACGATATTTTATTTTTTCAATATTGTGCGTGGTTATGGAATAATAAAGCAGTATCGGTCGAAAAAAGGCCAAAAATACCGCCATGAACGGCGAAAATCGACAAATTGTCCTCAGACCTGAACCAAAGTGTTCTTTGGATGGACCCACAGGTATATTGCAAAGCCGCAATTGAGCCACGAAGTGGATCAATTGTGGAGCTCTGGGCTTCAGGGATGAGCCCTGAAACTAGATGGACCCATAAATACGTTGCAAAACCGCAATTAAACCACGAAATGGAGCGAAGCGAACGGAGTGGATTAATTGTGAGCTTTAGGTTTTAGGGATAAGCTATAAAACTAGATTTATTCGCGATATTATTAAATTTTGGCGTAAGCGTTACCGCCGCACTTATTTCACGCAGTTTACATACGTCTAAATAATAACCGCAATTTCCCACGAAATTACCCGACCCGCTTTTTCGCGAATATATTTTTTAAAGAAAATATTCCGAAATTTTAAATCCGAAAACGTTTACGCGTTAATAAGGTTAAATACCGTTTTAATAATAAATTTCCTACGTTTATTGAAAGTAACCTTTTACGTAAGGGATTCCAGCAATTAATATATTATTTATTTTCTTTAACCGGTTCGAATTTATAAATTTCTAATTTCCGGAAATAAAAACTATTCCTAATTTTAATACTTAAACTAAACCCCCCTGCTTCGCAGTGGGGACCGAGCGCTCCATATACCTTTTAACCATATGGTTTTTTAACCAATTGCATTGGCCGAAAAGATCGCGCTCGTTCTAGTCTGAGGACAACTTGTCGATTTTCCCCGTTTATGGTAATTTCAGTGCTCAAACTAGACCCCCCTGCTTCGCAATGGGGACCGAGCGTTCCATATACCTTTTAGCCACATAGCTTTTCGATTAATTACATTGGCCGAAATAATCGCGCTCGTTTTAATTTGAGGACATTTTGTCGCATTTCGCCGTTTATGGCGGTACTACCAACAAAACACCCAATACTGCGATATCGCCAACCACTATTCCCCCCAATATATAAAAAAATAAAAACTTTTTACTATTATACCATATATTTACGCATATTAACCTTTATTTAATATATTATTAAACCAAATAAAACCCGAATCCAATAATGGAAAATATATTTCCAATAATATTAATGGATATACCCGAAAAAATATTCCCATCCGCGCAATTTGCAACCTAATATTTTACGTCCGATTTAACCCTATTGCCTCCATCGCTATCGCGATTATTTTCGTTTTTATCGTTATCCCAATTACTATCGCCCAATTTTATATTCGAAAATAAATAGGAATTTAGGTTTTTTTTGATTAATTAAATATAATTACCGAGGGAATTCGAATTTAAAACGGAAATAAACCTCGAAACCAAATTTATTCGCGATATTACCAAATTTTAACGTAACCGTTACCAACGCACTAATTTTACGCAATTTATCCTGTGAGGAGGTTACGAGATAGAATAAGCTTAATCTTGAACGCGGGGAAAAGTGGATCACGTATAAGGCTAATGGAACGTTAAAATGGCAGATAACCGTCTGCTAGCGGGTAATAGAGATGATATATTGTTGTTGCACAATCGATTCGTTGAATCGTTGAATCGATGAAGGTATGAAGGTGATGAATCTAAGGCTAAGTTATGAATTACGTGTTCGAATCCGTAGGTGCAGATCTTCGATCCGGATGTCCGGAATGCGGGGTCACGTCACATGATTTGGTCTTATTCATGTGACTGACCTGCCGACCTATTGAGCCTAACGGCCTATTGTGCTTATGCATGCACAGAAAATCTGCGACCACAACGGGATTCGAACCCACGCACTTCAACGTATATATGATATAGATTATGGTACGTGCATTATACCACTAAGCTAGATTAAATATGACGTATTTGTTTTGTTGTTGAAACTATGAACAAAGACGTGATATATAAAGCTTTGTGTGTATAAACGCGTATACGTTTTATTTGTTATTTATTTATTTATTCGATGCAGGGTGACTAATAAAATTAGTCCGTGCTAGCCGTTATAAGATAATGCAGGGTAGCTAATATAATTAGCCCTGCGCTAGCCATGTTCACATATCCACGTTGAGGTAATAGCGGCAAATTTTTACGAAATTACCCGATTTATCCCATCGCGAATATTTTTTTTTAAAAAAACATTACGAAATTTTTAAATCCGAAAACGTTTACGCGGTAATAAGGTCGAATACCGTTTTAATAATGAATTTCCTGCGCCTATTCAAACAAATTTTTTGCGCAGGGAATTGCAATAATTAATATAATATTTACGCTTTTTTAGCCGGTTCGAACCCACAAATTTCCAATTTTCGGGAATAAAAAATTGTTCCGCCAAAAACGTAACGATATGGATTAGTTTAAATAAATATTCGATACGTTTACTTAAAAAATTCCATCCAAAGCGCCAATATTATACAAATTTATATTTTTACTATTATTGCATTCCCGGGGCCACCGCCTGTTTTATTTATCGTTATAAATTTCGAACGTGGTACATTTCGAATTAAATACCTTTTTAAAAACCATAAACCCCCCAACGTTAAAGGATTAACGCGTTATATTAATATTGGCGATTTTAACCTACGGATATTCCCCCTAAACAAGCAATTATTTGCTACGCGCACTCCTATTATACCTTATAAATAATGGAATTCCACAACGTTTTATAAATATATTATCCGGGTTTGGAATATGCTTATTTTATGCAGCTATTAAACGGTAAACCTAACAATTTATCGCCGTTACCCGAATACGTTATTAGCAATATTTATATTTATATTTAACTTTTGCCGCGAATAGCAATAATAATTTTTTACATATATATATATATATATATATATATGTATTAATATATAAACCAATTTAAAAAAAATCGTTCGTAACCCAATATTATCCTTCGTATATAATAATTTTAACTTTTTGGAGAAAATATAGGATTTTAAATATGGAAAACGTAACCGAATATAAAATTTGACATTATATTTCCTTATATTAACGCCAGGATTTAAACGATATACGTAATCCCAATGGTACGCCACCGTACCTTTCCGCCAAAAATAGTTGCAAACGCCCGCTTTTTTACAATATCCGGACATTTATTACGAAAGCGCTAAATATCATATAATGCACCAAATTTGTGGTTTTTTATTCCCTAACCGCCCATATACGCCTGGAATAATCCCACAATACCTTACCTTTGTACCAATTACATTTACTTCCTACCTTATCCAAACCCCCGCCATTACCGAAAACGAAAGGGAATACGTAAAAATTATCCAAATCCACGAAATCCTTTTTAAAGGTTTTTTTAAATTTATTACCCGATTATTTCGATTATTTTTCCGTCCTATTCCTCGTTTATGGGGATTAAAAAACAACGTTATATATCCGTACTATTTAGGGAATTTATATCGAATTATCCCAACCTTTTAACAAAAAATAATAAATATTACCCATACCAGCGTTTTTCCATATCGAATTTAATTTTATTAACCAATTATAGCAATATTACGCCTTTATTATATTTGTAAATATAATAGGGTTAGGGAAATACTACCAGTTTTAAAAAAATAAAAAGGAATTTTACCACGTTTTACGGTTTTTACAAAATATATTCCGGTCCCGCATTTTATATATTATAATTGCTATTTTAATCCAAAACGGATTATTGGACAGGGATCAAATTTTTAAAAACGCTTTTAAAAAAGCTTTTACCGATATACTATATAATATATATATTTCCGTGGTAAACCGTGTTTACGATAATATATTCGTTGGTTATATTAACGGTTTAATAAATATTGGATTATAGGATATAAAATTTAAAATTAATATCGCCGTCCGCACGTAACGCCGCTATTTACAAATAATTAACCTTTTATAAATAATAATAAACGCGTTCCATTAAAGAAATTACGGTATATTAGAAACTATAATACCGCAATTGGTCCTATTTTTTTACGGTTGCAAAATAAAAAATTATAGCCTTAAAATCCTATATTTAGCCTGGTTATTACGACCAAAGGTTGCAAATTAGCCGCTGCGCACCGGGATTGTAAAATCAGCGTTTGTAAAATGTACCACGGCCGGGAGTGGATTTAAACCGGCAAACCTAGCAATTAAATATATTAATAAAAGTTTCGTTATAAATATTAAAAATAACCGCAATTTTACGCACGATTTGCGAAAAATATTCCTAAATTGTGCAACGATGGGGCCAATCGCAATTACGGTGCGTAAAATATTGGAAAATATCGCCCGTATACGCATTAATAGCAAATATTATATAATGTTAACCAACCAAAATATAATCCATTATATGTATTTGTTATTCCAAAATAATTGGGGAAACGAAAAAACCGAGGTATTACCCAATTTCGATTTCGACGGCCCTAATTTATTATACTTGGGTTTAAAAAAATTAATGGGCGATAAATTGGAGGTATTTAATTAACAAATCGTACGCCCCAATAACGTGCTATTTTAGGCGGATATTGAAAAAACAGGGGCAAATTGAAAAAAGGGATATAACCGGATAAACGGTTTAAGTATTAATGGTATAATTAATACCGAAAAAGATTTGTTGGACGGAATATACGAAAAATCCGACGAAAAAGGCGTATAAAATTTAAAATAATAAAAGGCAAATTACGCAAATTAAAACGGGTAAAAGCGAGGATCGTTCCATTATAAAAAGGAGTTAATAAACGAATAACGGTAACCTTACCCGCGAATAACGGAGGTAAAACAGCGTCCGCAAAACCAGTAAATATAAATAAACAAATACTAATCGTAAATTTGGTTTAAAATAAAAAACGAAATATAATTTTCTCCAAAATTTTCCGTATAAATAACCCTTTTCCTATCCATGTTTTTACCCAAATAAGTTATATCTTTTATCCACCGCCAATTATAAATTTAATAAAAAAAATCCTGGTAATAACCGTTATTATAATACCCTATTAATTACGAATAATAAATCCATTAAACCGGATCCTAATAGTGACAATTATTACAATATTTTATATATAAAACCCCCAGTTTCCTAGCATTAAACCCCAGAAAACAAGCAAAACAAAAAAACCCAAACCGATTAAAAAAACGAAAACGCTTAACAGCGTTAAATATTTTTTTAGGAATGGGTTTGTCAGCGTTACGCCTCCTTTTCCGAACTGGGGTCGCGGTAAACGATCCAAGGACCGAATCGTCCTCCTTTTTAGCCTTTTTTAAAATAATTATACAGGGTTTTTTTAACGAATTAAATATAAATTTATCGTAATTAAAGCCAAAATCGATATATGAAAAAATGGAATAACGACCGCCAAAAGGTCGGCGTTATTATTACCAAAAATACCTTTTTCAAACGGTTTATTGGTTTCCCGGCGTTTAATAACCCAGGAATTAAAATCCCTTATTGGGGCCCCGATAACCCGCGCGGTCGCGGTTTCGTCGTAAAATCCATCGCTATTTTTAATTTATTTTATTAATTTGACCACAAACCCCTAATTTATAATAGCAAAATCGAAATAAGGTAAATATGTACGATTAATATAGTTAGCAAACGTATTACGGTTATTATTTTACTCCTGGTATTAGTAATTAATATAAATTGGACCCAACGTTAAAATAAAAATTGACGTTTTTTCCACTAAATCTGATTCGTTAAACTATTTAGGGATATTTAATACGAATATTAAAACCAGGCGAAAATAAAATTCGCCCATACGGCGCGTCCTATTAAAATAAAAAGTATTAAAATGCTGGGGGGTTTTATTATCCAAACGAAATAGTTAAAAAACCAGGAAAATATAATTGCTATTATTTTATACGCCAAAAATTATTTAACAATTAAAAATTGGATAACTTTGGGGAAACGTATACGCATAATATATTTAAATAATATTTATTATATATTAGCAACGGCCGGAACAGTAGAAAAAAGGGCATTAATTTTCCGGAATATGCGATTTTTTACCCAATCGAAAAAGGTATTTCGCATTTCGAAAATGCGCCAAATAATAGGTTTATTTTAACCTAACCGAATCAAACGATTACAAATTTGCAATTATATATTAGCGTTCCATATTAAAGGAATAATAATACCAGTGCAATAATTGGGGTGCAAATTAAAATTAACGCTGGAAATATTAATATTTAGGATATAAACGTTAAAACTGGAACTGGAATCGGTGAAATCGGAAACGGTTTTATCGCGTTCGGCTTGGGACAGGCTTAATCGGATAATAACTATACCGAAACTAGTTTTTTCCAAAATAAAAACAATAAAACTAAAAGAATTAGCAGGTATATTCAAAATTGTCACAATTGTTACAAAAATGGAAAAATAACAGCTATTATAATATTTGTTATAATCTAAAAATATAAAAATTGTAATAATTATCATAATAATTATGGGAAAAAAAAGGATTATAATAATTGTTATTATATAATCAATTTACGCTTAAATTTAACGATTAGGGGTTATAACCAGGACGCGTTAACCCTTTTTTTTCCTTTATACAAATTTCGACCACGCGGGCAATAAATAGCGATTCGTTTAACATAAAATGGATTATTTTAACCCTGCCCGACGGAGGTAACGTTTTAGGACTAATGTAAATTTTCGAATAAACCCAGTGAAAAAAACCGTCGCCGTTATATTAAATTAAAACGTCCACAATTACCGATTTAAAACGGGTTTTTCTTTTTTATAAACTTTTTTCAAAACTTTGTCGGACGTTGCGGTATTTGGCTTTAAAATCCATTTTTTTTAACGTTGGCATTTTACCCAATTCCGCCGAATTAATATCCCGGGTGTCGTCCTCGGCGTGGATTATTAACCAAAAAAAATAATTGATTACCAAAAATTGCAATAAACGGATAAAACCCATATTAAAAAAAACCGAGGTTTGGCGGTTACCAGTTATAGTATCCGCATTAGTGGGAACTCCTAATAAAACGGGATTAATATCCTCGGTATTTTCGCCTATAAATGCGGTAATAATATTTTTAAAAATTGCTTCGGTATTCGTTATAACGTTTTCGAAACGGTGACCAAATTGGAATTTTTTAATAATAATATTATAAGGCGGAATGCGTTTACGGGGATAAATAATGGTACCGTTGGGTAAAATAAGCCCGGTATCTATACCCTTATATATTTTAAATACGCCCGTATATTTAAAAATTATTAACGATTTTTCGTTTGGTATAATGGTAGGAATTATAAAATTTAAAATTCGAACGTAAAATAACCACCATTTCCAACCCATCGATTCGAATTTTTATAAAAAGGTTTTGGTGTTTTTATCGATATTAAAAACGACGAAATAAATATTATTTTCCCAAATATAATCGACCGTAAATATATTTTCCTAAAACAGGTTTTCAAATCGGGCGAAAAGGATCGCAATTTTGTCCCAAATTAAGGTATTAAAACCAATAATATCCTTAATTTTATTAATAATCGGCGTGGTAATGGCCATACCCCGATTAATGCAAAAAATAAGGCGAAATGCGCGGTATATTATCGATTCGCGGTAACGGAGGTATTAAATTTCGTTTCCAATTATACGTTAAAAAAATATCGGATAATAAATATATAACCAAACGCCGGATATTTTTGGTATTTTCGCCCGTAAGAAAATTGGCCTTCCGACCGTTTTTACGTTAACGGTTCGTAACAAAATTATTTAGTTTAAACAAATATATTAATATAACGAAATTATAATAATTATTACAAAAAAACATTTCCTGGGTATTATTTTCAATATCGGAATTATCGTCGAAATTATCGACGTCGGGGGGGCGCTGCTAAAAATTGGAATCGGCAATTTTATCAATACATTATAGGTTAAATACCTTTTCCGCGTTATGGATTTCGTCCAATTGCTTAGTTTTTCGGATTAAAAATGTCGAATAAAATATAATAATAACCGTACCCGTAAATTTGGAATTAGATTTGCGGGCGGCGAATTTGGTTAAAATATTGTAAAACTGCGCTTGGGTAAAAATAATAACCGCTCGCGGGGTATCAGTAACGTATACTTCGGTTAAACTATAATAACATTTAACGTCGAAAATTATGAAATTGGTTATTATTTTTTTAAATATTTGCGAAACAAGGTTGGCAGGGACGAAAATTAAAATGGGAAAATATCTGTCGGTATTTTGGATAAATCGGTCGTATTGGTAGCGGATATGTTATATATAAATCGCCGTAAAATAAATAATCGATTTTCCTATACCCATTTCGTTGGTTAATAGCCAATTTTTAAAAGCTAATTATTCCAATTTTAACAAGGTGTGGGTATTTAAACCGAAAAAAGTTAATTTAACAAAAATAAAAATTGTAATAATAATCACAAAAATAGGGGTGGGATTATAACAATAATTATAAAAATAGGGGAAGGATTGTAACAATAATTACAAAAATAAAGGCAAAATTGTAACGATAGTTACAATTATTAGGGATAATATATATATAATTTACCAATTAATTAATAGGGTAGCCAATGGCGACCAAAAGGAGCATTAAGCATATCCCAATTAAACCAAAAATATTTACCCTTAATTTTTTTATATTTAAAACCGATTTTATTATCGGTATTTAAACCGTCGACAGGCAAAATGTTTTAAAAAAAGCGCAAATCTTTTATAATAACCTAAATCGCGTCCGAATTAAAAAGATAACTAATCCAAAAATAACCCTTAGTTAAAATGGAAAATTGCGCATAATATACCAAAAAAACCGTTAGGATTTTTTCGCGGGCGTCCTCGAAAATTTCCTTTTTTGCGCGGTTTATATTAGCAAATCGATTGGCGATAGTGGATTGGGTTTATATAAAATTAAAGAAATCGTTTTATTGGTCGTCGCCAAAAAATTTGGGATAAAATTCGGTAATTTTTATTTTAAACTTGCTAAAAACAGGACGATGGAACCGCCCCTCGTCGTACAAATTGTTAAAAATAATTTTAAATGTTAACAAATTTAATGGGTGCATTTAAATTTAATTTGCACGTTTTTTTTCTTTTTCAACCGTCCGATTTTAATAAGTTTAAAACGGGACCAGGTATCGACAGCGAATATTATTATCGTCCTGTTATAGCAAACGCGGTTAAAACCAAACAAATTAGCGACGTCGATAATTTAATCGGTTCGCGAACGGGCAATTAAACGATGTTAAAATTATATTAAATGTAAATTATTTAAAACCATAACGCCCTCGGCGATAATTGTATAATCGGTAATAACAAACAGGGTGGAAAATTATTCGATATTAAATTTAAAAAAATTGGGGCAATTTCCACCAAAATCGTTAAAACCTTTTTTATTTTTAATAACGATTTTTCCCTGCCGGCGAAAAATAAAATAAAAAAATGTTAGCAAGCTTTAAACCAATCGTCGATAAAATAACCGCTATATATATATGATCCAAGGTTAGCGGTTTTAAATTTTAAATCGCTGTTTTTAAAATTAAGTTCGGTGGTTATTATCCGCAAATAAATTAATATCGTGGCGAAAATTGTGGAAATTATAACCAGTTTAAATTTGTTTGCGAATATTTTTAACCCGGGGAGGTTAATGTCGTTTTGGCGGATAAAGGAGGGGATAGGGGGTAAACGACGCCGATTTACCAAATTATCGAAAATGGGTTAAATACCCCTATCGTTAAATATATCCGGTACGGAGGCCAAGGTTTTTTACCAAATGGGTATTTTATTACCTTTAATTTATTTACCGGGATTATTTGCCTTGAAATAAGCTAAAAACCCGAATACGTCGGCGATTAAAAATAAATTAACTAATAATTAAAATTGTACCCGTTATTATAAAATATATAAAAGGGTGAAAATCAAATTGTAACAGTTCTCACATTGTAAAAGTAATTATTTGGTATCACCGCAAAAAATTGTAATAATTATTACATTATAATAAATAGCAGGATCTATTAATATAAAAATTATAATAATTATCGCAATCCAATAAAAAAAACATTAACCTATTATATTAATATATTATATTAAAGCATTTGTCGTTTCGTAGCCAAATACGACCATTACCTCGTTAATATTTAACGAATTACTGTTAAAATAATATATTAAAATTTGGTTATTAACGCGTGCTTTTGCTACGGCGATACCAGCAACAGATTAAAAACGTTTAAGGGTTTAAGCGATTAGGGTTTCGTTCGTATTACGGAAAATATTATTTCCGCGACCGAATTAGGCGGGCGGGTTAATATTATTATTAATTTTAAAACAGTTAATATAACCTAAATAGGGTTTAATACGAATTATTTTAGCAATATTTGTATTCCCTACCCTGCGCCAAATTATAATAATTATCGCCGATACGGATTGGTTTTCACCCAATTAAAAATTTTTCCATAACGGGACGGGTAAACAATTTAAAAAATCCGTGTTTTTATGCAATGGGAAATAATATTCGGGTTATACGAAATTTATTGGTTTATTATTTAACGTCGAATTAGGTTTGGGTTACGTCCGCGATACCGAAATAAAGTTAATTTTAGCAGCCCGAACGGTAGTGGTTTTATATATACGGGGTGCGGACGGCCTATTTAATGGCGCGGGTGCCGGGTTAATAATAATTTCCGGTTATAGTACAAAAGGCCGGTTTTTGGGGTCCTTTAATGGCGGGGATAATGCGTTGGTAAATGGTTTAAAAAATGCTAAAGGAGTTTGCAATTGGCGGTTATCCAAATCCGGGGCAGGTTCGTTATAATTATCGTCCATATTAATATTATTATCGCCTTTATTAACGGACGCGGGGGTAAATTCGTTATCGCCGGCGTTTATATCGGTATTATTTCCATTTTTATCGACGGGGGCGGGGGTAAATTTATTATCGCCGGAGTTTATATCGGTATTATTTTAATTATTATTATTATTATTAGGAATAAAGGGAAAATTTAAGGCGATTCCGGTTATATCCAAATAATTTTGTATTATAAAACGGTCCAACCGAATAAAATTTAATTTCAAAATAATTGCAATATCCGCGTCGTAATTTTCCAAATTTTTAAAATATTGGTTTAATTTTTTTATCCGCGCTCCTTTTTATAATATGGTTATTAAGTTAACAAATAGTTTAACATTATTGGGTATATGTCCCAACGTAAATTTGGTGGTAGTTTGGGCGGAGGTTTTACCTTTTTGGGGTTTTTTGGGAATTATGGTAATAAAGGAACGTAATTGTAACAATTGTTACGGCTTTTGGCGAATTAAAGCAATTATTATAACTATTATTATAACAAAATTAATTAATTTACCCCGGACCTAACCGGGTGGGGGGTACCTTTGCGATATAGGGGCGTTAATTATAATTTACCTTCGTTACGATTAGTTAATACCTGTTTGGGTGGGTAAAATATAAACAGCTTTATCCAATTAAAAATATTTTAATTAAATTTCCTAACGAATATATTTGCAATATTTGGTAAAATAATTTTGCGATTGTAACAATTATTACGCTTATTAATTAAAAATTGAACGCTGGTTTAATCGTCACAATTTTTTATTAATTGTTACAAAAAAAATCTGGTGGTTGGGAAAAAGGTTTTTATTGTAAAAAAAAAGAAAAAAAACTAATAAAAATAAAAAAAGGTATTTATAATTGGGTTTATATATGGGGTTTTTTACTAATAAAATAAAATTAAAATGGAAACGCCAAAATTTCCGGAATTTAACCGTAACAATTGTTACAATTCGTAATATCAAACCTTTTTATTTTTAATCGAGGCGCCGTTACGCCGTACCAGCCTATATATAATCCAAACTTTTAATTTACGTAATAATTATTATTATCCAGCATTTGTTCGTTTTATTTAGGCCGTTAATTGGGGATTTTGGTATTTAACAATTATATACCTTGCGTTATTTAATTTTCCCCCCCTGGTTAATTCAATTCGGCGTCGCCTTTTTTGTCGTTCGACCCTTTTATAATCCAAAACACGTTATTTAATTTAATTAAAATTTAACCTTAATTGCCTTTGAGCTTTTGGGTTATAAATTTATAAACGTTCCTGTATTGGATATTTTTATAACCGTTAATGCTAACTAATATTTTAACTTATGGTTAAAATACCGTTTAATTCGTTCGTCGGCGTTTATTAGTTTATTCTCCCGAATAATTGTTAATTATATCCATCGTTTCCTAAAATGCCACCGTGTTTTAACTCCGCCGCTTTTTTTTTATTATTTGTGCAAATAGGAGGCGTAATTTTATATCCCATTTTCGTATATTACTGGGAATTAAATAACGAAATAATCGCTATATCATTTAAACCATTTAATTAATTGTAAATTTGGAATATTTTCCAGCAAATTGTTTTTCGTCCATTCCCGGTTATAAAAATGGACGAATCTTTTCACGATATTAAAAATTATTGGTTTGGGTAGCACCAGCTGGGATAATAGGTCGTATAACCGCCGCAAATTTGTGTAAAAAATGGTTATTGCAAAATAAATACCCCATTTATCCAATTATTTAAATATATAACTTTTGTTGGAATTTTTCCTGGGTATTTTAATTGGTTGCTTGTTAGGGGGTAATGCGGGTAAAACCCCAATCTGGTGCACGCAAGCGTTACAATAATTTTTAAATTAACTTATTGTAAAAAATGGATTCGTTGCTTATATAAAATCCAATATAATTCGTCGAAAACATTTAGCGTTAGCGAAAATTTATATATTTGGCGCCTTTTTTTTAATTTTTTCTTATTTATTATTTCCTACTACGTCCAATAAGGCGGAACGCGTGGTTTAAATATACCCAAAAGGCCGGTTTATAGTAATTCCGACGCTTTTGCCCGGTTATTATCGTTTAAATTAAATTTAACGATACGTGGAAAATTAATGGGGAATAACCGCGTTTATAAATACGTTAAAAAATTTAAATGGGTAATTTGTAAATTTTTAACGATTTTTTCGTAACATTACCGGTTATTTGGTTAATTTTATTAATAATTTTGGTTTGGTGGGTTTATATTTAGCGATAAACCCTTACGTATTGAAATACCAATAAAGCGCAAAAAAAATATACGGTTTTATTACGGTTGGGCCCGCGTGCGGTTCGTCCGAATTTTGACCACAGGTTTACGGGGTCGTTTAATATTAACGCGCCGTATTGCATTATACGTTTTATATTAGGTATATTTATATTTATACCTAAAAATAAAATGGAAAATATAATACGAATTTTAAAATCCGGTTTAGAAAATTTTGCGTAAATTTTAATGTTATCGATTTTAAATGTAAATATATTATACCGGATAATTATATCGGTTGCGTTTCGTTTAATAAATCTTTTAAATACGAGGTTTTTTATTAGGAATTGGCGTATTTGGATAATACGGTTTTTAGCGTTTATATATATAATGGTTTTAGGAATACGGGTGGCGGATAATGGTACAATATTCCTTATTAGGAATAGGAGGCGCCGGTAATCGTTAATTAGGGCTTTGCGTTCCAAATATTATATTATAATCGTAATTTCGGATCGGTCGAAAGGCGTTTTAACGAAGGTATTATTTTTTTATAATACAATTGGTCGAAAACGTAAATTTTAATTTTTGCTGTAAACGTTGCGGTGCACCCGAATATAGGTACGGTTATTGGTATTATTACCCGGATTAAACGCAATATGGAAAACGATTCCTTAAATTCCTTCCATTGTAAAATTATATAAAATTTATTAATGGTAAATAAAACGATACGTTGGTGGAATATGGGGTATCGAAAAAGTTGAAAAATTCGGTAATTGGTGGTTTATTCCGGGTTTAAAAGAATATACGTATATTTACAAACGGTTTGCGGGTTTTAAAAAAGGTTATGCTAAATAAAATCAATTTTGGTAATAAAAACCGCATTTTTATATTTACGTTTAAAATGGATTAATCGATTAATTTGGGGTTCGCGGCGGGATAACATTGTATATTGCGTAGTTGTTTTTACCTTAATTTGTTTGATGGGATTATTGGGATAATAATAATATTATTACTAATAACCGAGGTAATTTATAATATTATATTTTTCCCCTACCCGGTTTTTACCAGTAAAATAACATTTTCTATATTATATAAAACCCGGTATATATATTGCATTTAATTATAATATGGGATTTGTGTAGGAGTATTGGGGGGTTTGTGGAGGTTTAAAAACTATATAACAGCTAAGGAAACGAGTTTATATTATAGGTTTAAATTATTAAAAGCTTTGGTTTTAGCGTATAATTCCGGGAAAATGTGTACGTCGGAAAAGGTATTTACCGCCGCGTATGGGGATTGGGACCGCGAAAAATTGCGTTAATTTGGTGGGAAAACGAAGTATATATAAACGTATTTCCGGACATTAAATATATATAATTTAATACGAATCTATAAAAAATTGCGGAAATAATGGTTTTTTTTAATGGGTGGATGTATAACGTATTATGTAATATATACCCTATACGGACTGTAAAATTAGTGGTTTTGCGTTATTTATATTAAAATTTATATATGGGGGTTCCTTTCGCTTTTGCGATTTTCCCTATATAAATTTTAACGGATTATAATCGTTGTTAATAAAATGCGAAATAAATATCGATGGTCTTTATGGGTGGACGTATAATATATTAAATGAAATTTACCTTATACGGATTGTAAAATAAATAATTATGCGATATTTGGATTAAAATTTATATATAAAGGTTTTTTTCGCTTTTACGATTTTTATATATAAATTTTAACAAATTATAATCGTTATTATTAAAATACGAAATGGGTATCGATGGTATTTTTTGGTTAATAATGGGGATACCGCCATAAACGGATAAAGGGCGGGTTATATCCAATTTTTAATTGGCGTACCGGGTACAAAAATTTTGGATTTATAAAAAAGGTTTACCAATTCCTATTTTTAACGATGTTTTCTTTTCGATATTTTTGCGTGGTTGTGGAATAATAAGGGAGTGTCGGTCGCAAAAAGGCCAAAAATACCGCTATAAACGGCGAAAATCGACAAATTGTCCTTAAACCTGAACCAAAGCGTTTTTTGGATGGACCCACAGGTACATTGCAAAGCTGCAATTAAGCCACGAAGTGGAGCGAAGCGAACGGAGTGGATTAATTGTGGAGCTTTGGGCTTCAGGGATGAGCCCTGAGACTAGATTTTTGGCGTTTTTCCAGCGGTACAATAACCTGGTATACAGTACCAATAGCCCGAAAATGCCCTAAATTGTGTTTGTGCGGTAATTTCAGGTGGAATTCCGAATAAAATTCCTCGTAAAATATTAAATTTTTATTAATTATCGTTATACGGTTAATTAAATTAACTACGGTAGGTGGTAAATAATATTATAAATATAATGGTAAACCCGCCGCTATAATAGTAGACTGAAATTTATCCAAAGTAACCCTAACGGGCCGTTCCGTTAATCCGTTTTGGCCGTGGTTATAAAGATTCAAAATGCTGAAATTAACACCTTTGCTTATAAACCAATTTTAAAGGTTTATATTCACTTCGTACCCCCATCGAAATGAAAATTTAGGGGGTAGCGCCCGTATATAGCTTTTAAAAACCTAGAAAAACCTTTAATAACTATTAAAACGGTAGGTCCGGTTTTATTTTTTAGAGGGATCGACCACCGAAAACGTGATTTTCGGTCCATTAATAATAAAAATACGGGTTTTTTATTGTAAAAATTAGGTTTGAGGGTTACTGTACTACCTTTTTTAAAATCGAAAATATTAGGGGGTGTAAAAAGTGCGACCTTATTTGTACGTTTAACAAAAATGGTTTTAATATAAGCAATACAGGTAATTGCCCTAATTTTGTCGAAATTAGGTAAACTTTTTGTAATTTTAACGGTTTTTTTTAACAATTATAGCCCTATATACCCCAAACGTTTGTACCATAAGAGGGTTTTTTTGGCCTGGATTTTGTTATAATTACCTGTAATTCCGTTTCCTTTAAGGGTTAACTAACCGTCCGTAATCCGTTTTAAATTTAGAAAAAAGTGATTTACACGGGCCTGTTTTAAATCCGATAATAAAAAAGGTTTTAATAACGGATTTTTTGTATAAGAAACCCCTTTTTTCGGAAATAATCCCTTTTATATTAGGTTATATAAAAGGGTTATTTAACGGTGTACCGGGCCTACGGGGCCCAATTTCACGTGGACTTTCAGAATTTTTACCGTTAAATTTTTGCGTTACAGGTAAATTTACGGCTATTTCCGTATTTTGTCTGGGATTTAGCTTTTCCGTTACCATATTTTCTTCCGGTTCTGAATCGGTGTAAATTCTATAATCCCTTTCAGGGTTTATATTATTTAATTTTATTTCTAACGGGGTTGCGTAGCTTTTTGTAAGCCTTTGTAAGGTTCTGCTAAAAACGGTGCTATATTCACCTATTATATAGGCGTAATTCGAAATTTTTGGTATATTTCGAATAAAGATATCGTACCCTTTAACCTTTAAACAAAACGAATATTTAGCGGTATTTAAGCGTCCCTACGCTTTGCGACCCTTATCGTACAGGGTATTTTCTAATAATACGCCCTCTGTATTATAGTGTATAAAACCATTAACGATATTTATTCCAAACGAGGGGATATATAAAACGTTATTTAACGTAACTTTTCTAAATTCGTCAGTTTTTTGGCCGTAACGGACCTGTATTTTTACAGTTGCGGTGTTTATAGGCCTAGTAGGGCCATTTCCTGTACCGATTTCGACTGTAAAACCGGGGGTATAATCGGTAAAAAATTATTTATTTGCAAAAACATAATGCGTATTACCTGTATCGTAGAAGATAAAATAACCTAATTTCCATAATTTAGGGGTCTTTTTTACGCCGCTTCCAGGTTTCGTTTTAACTTTAAGATTAGCTGTTAAAACCTATAGTTTTAACGCTTTACCGGTATCGGTTTCCGAATCCGAATCCGAATCCGAACGTAATTTTATAATTCCGCTAATAGCGGAATTAACCTTTTATTCCAAGGCGTTATACGCTGCGCCTTTATTAACGTCACCTGGAATTAAACCCGTAAAGAGTTCGAAATTTATAAAAATTATGGACGTTCCAGCGGTTAATTCGCTGGAGTTAAAGGATTTAGTATTTTTTACAGGAGCAGAATCCGAATTAAAATTTTTATTACCCTTTTTTCGTAATTTGAAAGTGGTTTCCTACCCATTATTTTCCTCTTCAACGCCTTTTTTAACGTTTCTTTTACCCGTTTTTTTACCTTTAAACCTATAATTAGCAGTTTTAACCGTTGTTAAACCTGAAATCGAATTTTTGGATATAAGGTCCGCTATAAAATATTATAAATTTAAATTTTCCGAATTTTAACCTATTGCCTGCAGGACCCGTTGGGTATTGCGTTGGCGTTTAATCCAAATAGGGAATATCCCCTCCAGGTCCCGTAAATATTAATTTCGTACGTTTACGGGCTTAATTTATACGTTGGTATTCGTTAATTTAATTACCTGTAAGTTAAAACGGTTATTAAATTTAAATATTAATCCTTTAAATTTCGAAAAATTTAAAACGTGGAATTCCCGATATAGTAAATTTCGATTAATTTCGGGTGCAACGGAGTAATTATTTTCCAGGGTTTTATAAACCGTTACGGGGTTGGAATGCTACATAATGGATTGTAAAAATTCCTTGGTTAAACTGTTTTTTATAAATAATAATAGGATTAATTGCTTGTATTCGGGAAGGTATAACCAATTTTAAGGTTAAAAATAGGTTCCGCTGTGTTTACAACCCTAAATTATATTATTAACGCCTATTTCCACAAATTGTAACTATTAACCCTTATTAATTTACAATTTTCCGGGAAAGAAAATACCCGTTTCGATAGTTTTTTAGCTATCCTATCACTTAAAATTAAATTACTAAATAAATTAAACGGTGCGGTAACGGTAATTGGTTTAATATCCGAATTACCATTTAAATTAGTGGAATTACCGTTTTTAGGGTTAATAGGGTAATTAACTGTTAAATTGTCCTTTAAAATTAATTTATTTGCGTAATTAACGCTTTTAATTGCAGGTTTTGGGTTTGTAATTTAGCGGTTAAAATTTCGTTTAAGCTGGGTTTAAACCCTTTATTTGTTGGATATGGGCCCAAAAGGCCCGATATAAGGTTATTTTCCATCATACGGTAGCCCAAATAAAAATTGCAGTTCGTTTATTTATAATTATAATTAATTAACCTAATCTCTTAAGCATAAATACCCTATTTAATTTAGGATTTATTATACCGTTTGCCTTTTAACGGGTATAAGCCTGTAATTGCCAATTATAGGGTTTATTGCTATTTTTAACGGTTAAAATCCATTAAAATACAGGGTTGGAATTCCTAAAATCCGCAATTAATGGGTGCCCTGGTATTTGTACCAATCCAGGTGCACGTAACGAATTTAATTCGTTAAATGGGTGCGAGGTACATTATAGGGTATCGTGCAGGGTAAATTAACCATTAATGTAATTCCGCGAAATGGCTTTGTGGGCTATTATAAACCCTATTAAACGCATTAAAAAAAATTTAATAGGTTATAAACGAACGAATATTGGGGCTTTTAGCCCTAATTCGCTAACGTAAACCCTATTAAAATTTGAATTAATTATAATAGCGTGCACGATCCACAAAAACCACACCAAAAAATTTTGGATTTGCAGTGTAAGCGATCGCTGCAATACCTGAAAAAGCCTAAATCGAAACGCTAATTTTTAACGATCCCCATTGTAAATACAGGGGGTTAGGTGCTAAATTAGCGCCTAAAACCAGCAATTTCGCACAAAAACAGCAATATTTTCGTCAATATACGTACTGTAAAAATGCGATAATAATTGAAATAAAATTTAAACTTTAAATTTTCCAGCGATGTAAAATATATTTTAAGATACAAATTAAAACCTTTCCGGGTTTATAATTTGTTAGTAATATGGGTTATTAACAGGGGCTTTAATATTAATTTAGGTGCGGCGTAGTGCTAATTGCGTTGTAAAAACCTGTAATTATAAAGTTTAAATATAATAAATTATCCATTAAACTTGGGATTAATAAATTTAATTTATTAGTGGGGGAAATTTTGCTTTATTTTTTTTATATATTTTCCGATATCGAAATTAAAGTCCGCACCCCGCAAAAAGTTCCGGTACCGCACAAGATTTTCCGATAAATTATTTTATATGCGTTGTTGAAAAAACACCCTTATTTCCATACAAACCATTTTTGGGTTCGTATTAATTTGCTGATTTGGTGAAAATTTTAATCCGGTATAGGGTAGCTGATTCGTAATTGTAGGGTGGGTATTAAACCCGGTACAGGGTGAAACCCCATTCGCTAATTTTAAATCGCAACTCCTGCAACATGCACACAAAATATAATAGAAAATCCGACACCCCCAACAGCCCCATTTCGGCACTATCTATTTTGGCTTATATACAAATAAAAGTGGACCCATTACATGCTAAATAACGCATATAATTAAGAGTATATTATATTTTATTTTCAATTGTAAATTATATTTTATTTGTAATTATGATTTTACCTATAATTCGAAAAAAATTATAAATATAAATATGGAAAAGTTGTAATTTTACGGGTTTTCCCACGGGGGCCCGCTGGTTGAAAAGAAAACCCGTGTACGGGTTTGGGCCGGGCCGGGCCCCCCCACAAAAAATTCAACCCACCCACGGGTTGGCCGCCCCACCGATTTGGGCTGCCACGGGCCCCCGTGGGGGGGGGGGGGGGNNGGAATGCCTTAGGCTGGACTGTGGGATCACCACCAAACTCATACATGCTATATTATACACGTATCCATAACAAGCGGTCGAGCATCCTACCAGAAGAGATCAAGGTGGATCCAAAGAGAGCTGAAGTACAAGCCATGTGCTTGAAGTTTATGCGAAAGTATGCAGGGCTTCCCAAGGGACATCAAGATAGCGCCCCCAGTCACGGCAAAGGCAAGGAAACAAACGTGGCTGGATCTTCTTCAGGTCCGGATAGTAGCATGGGTGGCATGCATCCTGACCGTTTGTCGAGGCAGACGCAGCCGACTACCAATACAAGGAACATGGCACTGCCTACGAACCCAATGGACGTGGCACCACCTATGGGTCCAAGGAACGTAGCGACGCCCAGGGGCCCCAGGGGGATGGCACCGCTTACGGGTCATATGGGACCACAGGCCGCCAGAGGTAGACACCACGGGAGCATACCGGACGCCAATTCGATCCCTGTCAGCCAAAATAAGGCGAGAAAGGCTAGGGTTACGAGCTTCCCAAGCGATGAGGTGATCCAAGATAGCGAGTAAAGTGAGGACGGGACAGGGTTGGGTTGAAGGATGGTGATAAATCAATAATTACAAGGCTCAACCTGCAATGCTAAACGTCATGATTATTCTCATATGTGCTATTACCGTGTTGGATATCTCACATGCGTGAACGTGCCTGCAAGCCCATGACATGGCCCCAAATATGAGCCTTAGAAACACGCGAGGACGCAATTCCTTTGGTAACCCACCCAGTACACAGTAAAGCAATGGAATTCGGCAGCGGGATTAATGAATTCGTAGGATATAAGAGCCAAAACTGGGCCCGTGCGTACCAAGTTTGTAGTTGCAAACTCGCAAAATGTCAAAAAGTCCTGGATGACTAAACTGAGGTTTCCGGCTTGCAATTGGGAATTTGGAATTCTTTGCCGAACACGAAAATTTTTCATCTCAGATACGGTTTAGAACTTCAGATACAAGGCGACAAGATACAAAAAAAAACATTTCCACTACCAGCTACCAGTCGTTACCGAGTTACCATCATCATGTCTGGCATTCGAATTCGTCAACCCGTGGCCAAGCATGGTCACATGAGGTCATTCTCGGAGGGTTCTTCCAAGATCGAGGAGATCGTGGACGGCTTGATGAAAGAGTTCAAGCTGCTGAAGAAGGCCGAGAGCACTGGCAATGCCCAGGGCAAGCCTTCATTGACAAAGAACCTAGAGGATCGTCAAACGGTTGACAAGGTCGAGGCGCTGAGGTCGCGCGTATACGAACTCGTGATGCAGTTGAGCGGCACCGCCGACTTGACGTCCCAGCAAGAGGTGGAGATACTCAGTGGAGTGGTCGCGCGCATGGAGCGTCGCCTGGCTGGGCAATCAGCCGCTGAGGGAGTCTCCGAGCTCTCTTTGAACGAACTCAGTATCGAGGAGAAGAAGCACGATGATTCAAGCGTCGCTTCAGACCCCACTATAGCTTCTTTGGTCGAGACCCATCGGATCTGGAGGACCAAGAAAGGAATATGGGACTTGTGTATGAGATTGGAGGGCAAGAAGGCCAAATACTTCCCAGACTGTGGACCCTTCGAGATCAAGGTCCCAGAGGCCCTGATGTACACGCATTTCCTGGACAAAGCCATGGAAAGCGACATGCACGAGCTCGTCGAGGTGGGCACTGAAATCAGTGTCAAAGGCCCGGAGGAGGGTCCTCCGGGCTCCTTATTCTACAGATTATCGGTGTGGCTTACGGTGACGCCAGATGAGAATGACATCACCCCGGCCGCTGCCATGGCTCTCGTTCAGGTGTGGACGAGGCTTCTGACATACTATCGGTCTGTTCTTCTGGATGATGACACCGACCAGGTGCACATATACTTTGAGCAGCACACGGAGGATGTGGCGAATGCGAGTGCAAAGGCATATGTGACTTTGCGCGAGGATCTGGCGTTTCTGGGCAAGTTCGAGACGGCGAGCGATCAAGTTGGACAGCCCTGGGCAGATAGCGAGTGAATAAGTTATTCTTATATTCGCAGCTATGGCAATATTACAATAGCTTCCCACTCATTCCATATGATGGATCAATGCACATATACGTGACGCGCATGTAACGTCGGCGTTGTATCGTTATGAAATGACTAAATCTACAGAAAGAAATACATATACAAAGGGAACAAAGATTATTAAGACCAGCTATTCGCTCAAACGTGCTAGATCGTATAAAGATGTGTGGCTTCAAGAATATTGGACATCCTCTTCTTACATTTTGGCTTCTGCAGCGAGCCCGTCCAATTCCCGACCCTCGACGCATTAGCCAACACCGCCCACCCATTTTCCGGCTGCTCCAAAGGCCAGCACTCTGTCTTGTCGATGGGGTCGACGACCTTGAACAGCGGGATGCGATAAAAGGACGTCACGAAGGCCCTGATCTCGAACCAGAACCTGCGCTCGTACCACGCCGAGTTCAAACAGCAGGAGCCCATCACCGCCGAGTCGGGGCACTTGGGTCCGGTCAGCTCAATGCCCGTCCCGTTGTGCGTAAAGTTGGATCCGATCACGTAGGCATTGACCAGCGTCGAGCGCGCGGTGAGTCCGGTGCCCAGGTCAACTATACCCCCGAACATCCTAATGGCAAACTCCACGGTCAGGTCCGCAAACGGGTTGAGCTGCAGTTGCATCCGCGTCGACACGTCTACGGACGCGGTCTTGTTAGGTGTCCAGCCCTCGGCCTTGGTGCCATTTTTGTTCAGCAGGTCCAAACGCGCCGTGGCGCCCTTTATAGTGGAGCGGTATCCGGCTGTGATGTTGGCAGGACCTTCGGCTGCCGCTTCGACGCCGAAAGATATGGCGGCTCGGGGGCCGATATAAAGCATGCCCGGGATGTAGACGCCCGGAATACCGACCACGAGGGGGCTGAAGGTGAGGGGGTCGAACCCTATACGGCTGTTAACGCGCGCGGTTACGTTCAAGTCGAGGTCGTAATCGAGCTCCAGTTGGATGTTAAACTCCTTCAACTTCATCTTCGCAAAACTAAAGTGCACGTGGCCTTCAATTTGCACGGTACTGGTAAAAGTGGCGCGGTCCGTACGTATATATAGGGGCTTGGTGTTGATGAGTGTCTTGTTTGACATGTCCACCTTGAAGGTCTTGGGGCCTAAACGTAGTGTCTTTTTTCCGCTTCTGGCCACGAGATCAGCTCTCTCCTCAGCAGTAGCCTCGGTCGTGCGGGTAAAATGAACAACGACGTCGTCCATCTCGTCCTTGGGGTCACGTTTTTCGGCAGTCGCCGTGATGGTAAATGTCTCTTCGTCGTGGACAAGTTCGCTGACCAGGAAAAAGCCGCGCTCTCTATCGCCGCTGCAGGTGCCCGGAGCCTCATCCATAACGAGAATCAAGTCGCCGGAGCTGGGCCAAGCATCCCGGACAGCTTTGACAGCTTCGGCATTTGTGAATGACAAAATGACGTTGCCGTCGGCACACTTGACGTCGCTGAGCGAGGGCAAGTTCTCCAGCACGATGGATGGCTTTTTCATGACGACGCTAACCATGGCTGAGACTGTGTCTAGGCTGTAGGGGAGCTTGAGGTCGGTGGCGGGGTTGTAAGTCTGCGTTTCCGATCCTGTCTGGGCCATGGCGAGAGCCATTCCCAAGCCAATCAGGCTTTGGACAACGGTTAGGCTCTTGAGAAGCCACATGTTGCTGGCGGTATGCCTTCCAGACTCTGTAAGCATGAAACACGACTTAACCAGGCTCGATAAAGCCTTATGCTGCAAGACATGGATGAAGTTAGTCGAGCTCTCAGATCATGTCCCGCTGGGAAGAAGATGGGGGAGGTTAAAGGTTGCGTAACAGGTCAGCTACTTGCCTTCTTGTTGATACTTTAACCGGGGCGGGATGGATGAGTTGCGATTTCTGTGTTCTATGACACGGCCAAGTCCCTATGGCGTCCTCATGAACCACAAATCCGGCCGCGTGTGGGTATTGCGGCCGGTCCCCGGGCGTTCCAACACGCTCAAGTTGCCGCGGACCAACGTGGTCCGGCACGGATGGCCCGGACTCGAGCGGACTGGAGCGTTGGGCAATCGCAAAAGCGGACCGGCCCGACCGACCGGTCTGCTCGGCAGGCACTTCTGCAATAGCCGACCTGGGCGATATGCAGGTCCAAGAGGTCCCCTTGGAGTCGATGTCAGGGCCTCTGCACAGGCCGCTTGGGGGTGGGGCCAACCAGAGCAATCCAAGCTTTTTGTCTCGACAGCTCCCCGAAGTCTGTCTAATGAGTTGATTCCCTGGAACCGTAGAGAAACTGCCCTTTTACCGCTGCAGGGGCCGAATCTCGAGCAGGCTTTGGTTTGTCTAATCTGTGCATCGACAGAGGTTGGCTGTGGATGTTCAAAGTTTTCCAGCAGATCCACTTACGATACAACAGGTGACCATCTCGGCCCCACAAGGCTGCGCTCGACCGAGTGCGCGACGCCGACATGTCCGCTGTGGATCGAGCACAGGGATGATGACAGTAGAAGAACAAAGCTGATTGGGCTGCACAAGCGCAATCTGTTCATTGCCGATCTCGAGACGGATCTGGTATATGATCGGTAAGTAACCAGATACCAGTAAATCCTGCTGAGCAGCCACTTTTGTGACGAACTCGGTATGGACAGACGGCAATTTTGACCTATTTCCCTTCCCTGGTCATTTGCATTAGGAGGCTATTTGCCTTTCCATTCCTCGCATCGAATGTATGATCTTCTACCCTCTCCCAACTCGAAAGTTTCGAGCTTTGGGTCCACAAACTTGATTTTGCAACCAGCATCAACATATATGGCTTTCCTACGTTGGTGTGCGTTACTTGTCCCCTGTTTTAGTTTGGCCGGCCGCAAAAAATATATTTTTGCGTTGCATGATTAGAAGCGATGTGGCAGCGCCGGGTGCATTTGCAAATTGGTATCTCAATATCCGGCGGATAGTCGGGGGGTTTCATGGTCATAATTATATAGTACCTAGAGTATCGACAAATACAGACTTGACCAAGTCGAGTTTTTTTGCTCGGTCGTGTGCCACTAAAATCCAACTTCACTGCAAAGCCCGTTGTAAAGCTTCACTTCGTCACGAACCAGCTGCTCCTGCAACTAATATTTAATGACTTGGGCGTCCTGCGTCCATCCATCAACGGTACTTCAGCTGGTTGCTGGTACGAACAGGTACCATTCTGTATTCGTGTTGCTTTTGCCGGCTCAGGCTTTGTTACGTTGACCGAAATGACGCCGCAATATCAATGTCATGGCGGAAGCAGGGAGGGGTTCACAGCGTCATCGCAAACGCTGTAGACGCTTGTCTAGGCAGGCGCCTATCCCTTGCGACTGCTTATAATGCATTCACAGCATGGTGGGGTACGAAACGACATGTCGATACACACATGGCAGAGAGCCAAGGGCGAGTGGATCCGCACAGCCTCTACTCTAATACGGGCGATCTCCGGCCATAACAATCTACAATTACCAAACACATGAGGCTCTGTCCAGCGAGACGCACGCGGCAGTAGTTGAAGCTTAGGTTGAGTTAATTCGCATTACCAGCAAACAAGAACGGGCTAGAAGATATGCAAATGCTGACGTCACGGTAAGAACTGGAATCCTGTGGGAGATGCGCATGGAGTAGATGCCATTGCCAAGTCCTTCTTCGGAAAGGTCACACCGACAGGACCGGGGGCCTCGCCAGACACGAGTTGTTTGTCATTGTTTATACCCACTGCTTGGTCCGGATATGCGAGCTGATACTGTTGAACGAGCGGCAGGAATAAGAGTACCATACGATTTCTCCGAAACTGGCCCAGCTCTACCCGGATCTTCGTGTTCCCATACAGGCGCCCACATACGGTATTCATCCATCTGGCCGGTCTACAACGTTTGAGTTAGGTGGATTGATCAAAAGACGAGGGAAGTACAATATAGCTTCGGTAACAGCTTTTGCAGGGCGGTGGCGGTGGTGGTGGTAGGTCATTGCACAATCTTCAGCCCTCGTCGGAACCTGGTGACCTCCTCTGAATCGTATGACCGTGACGGCATCAGGCTGCTACCGCTCCGTGCCCTAACCAGAGAGAGCTCTTGCCGCCCGTGCATATGAAGTTTGGGACCTGTATACGCGTCGGCCTTTCGTGACTTGGCGTGGTTGCCTCGTCGTCAGACATCATATAATCGGCCGCCGGGTGTGCAAAGAAACAGCATATGAGTAGGGCGAACCACAATCGGGGCGGCCACAGTAGCCGACCGAGCTGATGTCGATAGGGCAGCATGGTGGCCGCCAGGGTACCCTCGGAGAAGATCAGGAGGCTGAAGATTCTGACGGTAGGCCAGTTTCTCCCTTGCTCCGCGACCCCTCTCGCTTCTCAGCCAACACGCAAACGTAACCGTTGATTCATTCCAGCATATGTTATCAGGTTGCGCTCGATACGCCAACCCAGGTGGAACTTGGAAGGGCATTGCCGGGGCGAAGTGGAGAATGCACTTAGGGCGAGATCGAAGTATGGGTCGTCAATGGAAATAAACACAAACTCGTCTTTGAGTTGCAGGCGGAGGTCGGCGAGCTGCATGGGGAAGATGTTAGCCGACATGCCACCGCGGTGTAGACAAAAGAGGGTGTTGGATGATGGGGCGGGCCTTGAATAATAGAGACGGGTTACCTTATGTTCCGGTGTTCTAGGCATATTTCCTGCCTGCCTGAGCCCTGAGGATAAAAGTTGAAGTTATAAAGACTACTCCATTGAGAAAAGACGAAAGACAAACAAGCTTGGGCTTAAAATTTCGCCTTAGGCGCCGACAGGTCTCAGATTCGATTTGGCAGCCTGAGGGTGATGGCGGGGAGCACAACGCCCTTCTTTTCGCGACCATAACTGGCGAGAACTGGTAAGCTTAATCAGTGGTGCAAGCACCCAAGTCGGAAATCTTGAAAATGACAGTCGTGAGTTGGAACCGCTGGAAAGTTGAGGTTGGCAAATTTATGCAGGATACTGACTGATTGACCGATACTGCAGGTTTTTATCCGTGAACAAGTGAACTGAATCGAAACCATCTCTCTCGACCTGTATCAGCTCGACGCACCCAAGGGGAAGAGGGTGTGGCGGTTCACCGCAAGATGCCGTCCGCCAGATCAACCTCTACGTCATTAACCACGAGATCGAGCAGGTATGTGGATAGATTGTTCGGCATCGTACAGGGGCTCTGCAAGCTCAACATTAACGAAAATAAAGAATAAGGAAGCGATTAAAGCTGCCAGCGGCAGATACCACGGCCACCGGCTCAAGAACCGAGCGAACTTTTCCCCGACCTCCGTGATAACGTCGAGTTATACAACACGTTCAAAGTTGACGGCAAGCTGAACCGCTCCCATCTCGACATAATCGTGCAAACTCGACCAGAGATTGAGGCGTTTCAGCGGCAAATAGTTGAAACCGTGGCCGGAGGCCGATTGCGCTGCTACAGATCGTACTGGAGCTGCCCGACCAAGACCAGCTGTTCCGAGGCCACCGCTTCGACGACGTCAAAGACGACCACCTCGGTAACGAGTACTGCAACATGCGTGGCGCCGAGAGCTCAAAGGTTAGAAACTTGTATATCGACATGAGGACGCTGGAGAGCCTGGTGCAGGCATCTTGGGCTTGACACACACAAGGACGTGGGCGCGGGGATCAAAGCAGCAATGGGGGTTAAGGCGAGGGTCGGCCAATACATAATGAAGGCAACTGAGGAGAATAAAGGACAGTCCAGTCCATGAAGACTACCATTATTGGCGTTGTCAATGTGCTTCGCATAAATGGTATTTTAGGATCGAGAGTTTGGCATACGTCTTCTGACGCACACCAACGTACACGTGCAGTCTACATGAGTGGTAGGACCGTAGGAGAGCCATGTATTCAGGTAGGGTGCGCTATCTAGGCTAACGAGGGTGGCAGTGCTTTTATAGTGTGCACAGCGCTGACTAAGCTCTTCTAGTCATGTGATGCCAAGATCTATCTACTGCAACATATTCTGTTGCAGGCTATATTTACCGAAGTCACTGACCTTAGTCATTGACGGGAGCTTTCGTCTTTTGGCTGTGTTTTTTAATGCAAATGCAACATAAGTTTTTCCGCCTTGGCAATTGGCTCAGATCCGCACAACAAATTGGACACACAGTGCGGATCGTCCCTCACACTGTCCGAAACTGCCGGTACATAACCTTGGCCCGCCTTCAGCGGCGCACATTGTGTTCGAATTGTTTACCTATCGGTTTACCGGTTAACGGAGGTACACTTATCACAGTCTGTCCCGACGATGTGACAGAATAAGAATCGGTTTACCGGTTAACGGAGGTACACTTATCACAGTCTGTCCCGACGATGTGACAGAATAAGATTGTGTAGTACCTGCGTTTGCAAGTACCTCTTCGGCTCCCAATTACAAGGTGTGCTTAAGTTTAAAAGTAACTCGTGACAAAATTCGTTTGGCCGTAATATAGGGTTCTTGATTTAGGATCTATTTAGGGTATAGTTCTTTGCACGCGTCAGCTTAATTAAAGATTGTGTTGTATCGTCCACCGAAACAAATTTGGAATTTCTATACCTTTCTGTCCTAGCTAAGCAAATACGTATAAATACAACAGAAATACGCACTTCAGTTCGTCTGGCGAATACTCTTTCGGTGAACCCACATCCTTAGAGAAAGTCCAAGTCACAAGCCTCCTTTGTCAGAAACAAGGTATGGTCGTCTGCCGCCACACGGTTGGAGAACAATCGACTCAGCTTTTTCCTGCGCATGGGGGCCAAGACTGTGGCTGTGGCAATACTATATGCACTGTAGCAGCGACTCTGATTGCTCGCCAGAGGGAACCATATCATAGTGCATGGAGGGCGGGTAGACGATCTCGGAAGCCAGGAGCTGTAGTGTGACGTAATTGTACAAGTTACAATCTCTTTGAAGCCTGTGTCCTTTTATCCCTTTTAACCAGAAACCATTCACCATGAATATTTCCGTAATCCCTTTTCGTTGGGTATAACACCGCGGTACAACCAGTATTTCCCATCCGATATCGCCCTTGTATTCCACAAAGAATTGCAATTTGTTTCCCCATATTTTAATCCATTCATTCGAATAATATTAATTGCATATGTAAAGCTGTTTTTCGCAGTCCCCACTACAACACTGGCTGTCTTGAGTGCACCCTTCGCCCCTGTTTCTGCATGGATCCCGATTCTGTCCGAGGATATGTGGGCATGGAACGATAGGTTGGCGACGTTGAGGACTAGCTCGGAGTTTGCCAGCCTGGTCGAGAATAGTGCATGCCGCGCCAGACAGGCCAAAAATCAAAAAAAGCTGCACTGAAAAACGCATGTGAGAGGTTCGAAGGACGGAGTAGGAAGGTACTGATAAATGGGGAAATTGTAGATGAATGTAAGCTTGTAATGTAAGATGATGGCCTGAGTGTAGCAGTCAATGAGAGAGGGACAACAATGCCTATTTAATAGGCTAGACTGACGAGCTCAACCCCGACTACCCAGCACTTACCCATGTAGCGACCATCTTCATTGTGTAATTTCTTGGTAAGATTTTCCGTCAAGTTGGACAGAGCGCATAACTAGAAGAGATTAAAAGTGGCACGGTTAAAAAATAGAATAGGAGTTAAAGTAGTTGAAGGACCATTTTAAATGCAAAACGGTTTGTTTATCCCCGACTCTTAAGTCGTTAATATTACGATTACAGGGTTGGCCCGGTACCAGGGAGACCAGATGGGATTACATCCCTCCTAACGACACTCGCCCCCAAACTTAAGGATTTAAAGTGACCTGCAACTCTCGTGGATTATAAGTGCGCCTTTTATAGGCGGGGACCCTAAAGCGTTGACGTTACGCTAACCTACGGCTTTTGCGAAACTTAACCTTTAGGGATTATACGCTACTAATACTATTACGGCCCAGGATATATTGGAAAACCTCATCAGTGTATTAAGGAAATTTGAGGAAACGTCGCGCTTGGAAAAACTCGCTCAAGTCCGTGCTTAATAGACCATTTATCCGACTCCTGGTTCAACTTGGCTATACCTGCCAGGGGCTGTTGGCGGGGTGGAATGGTGATTTTTAAAGACAGGTCCAGAGGCCTAACCTTTGGTGGTGGACATTTATCCAGGCAGCCGTCGAAGATGAGTTCGACAATCTTCGGTAGCTTGAAATCTGGTTCTTTTATTCTTTCAAAAAAGAGCCCTATCACGCTTTCGAAGTTTGCGCTTTGGGCAGGCCAAGAAATCCCCACAGCTTGTGTGTTATAATCAAACGTCCTTTTCCAACAATTTGGGATTTGATGCCGCCCCATTTCCGACCGTGTTCCTGTACAGTTGTGTTTGTTTTAGGCACAAATAATTACGACTCTGTTTCAAGTGAATCAAGTCCACCACCCAAACAACGAAACGTCGTAGGCCAGTAGAAACGCAACTCACTTCCTCCAGAGTTTCCGTCTGACCTTGCCCTCTTTCGTGTGACTTATCATTGTGCCTAGATTTGGCTGTTTGCCCGCTGGGCCCTCTCTGTCTCTATTTGATATTCAACAATCCGAATCTTCAGATATCACCTCCCCATCACTTTACCTGTTCCAGCACTCCGCCATTGCCAGCCTCTGATCTAGTCTCTGATCGATACACGCTCGACTTTTGACCAAAAGTTCGTTCACTAAGTTTCTTATCTTATTTCTCGTTCGCCATGGAAGGTTTTTTGGACGCTTCTGAGGCTGTGGCCCCTGCTGGACTCGCTGCAAATGACTCTGCTGGGTGGCTCTTCCTGGAATGCAAACTAAGGGCATTTTCATATAAATTTCGTTTAGACCCTCTTAATTAGTGAAGTTCATATTGTGGAAATTGCCGGCTGGAAACAGATAGCTGACATGGGTGCGGAATACTAAAAGTCTAAAACAGGCAAGTAGAGTAGGAATGACAAGTTATTTTTAGACTGGCGATATGCAGCCGAATTAATTCTTATCCGGCGTCATTGTATATAAGGCTTCTTCTCTAAGTGGCGAAATGTTTGGTAATAATTCAGTCTGATATAGCCTCTCCTGTTCTTTTCCATATTCCCACTTCCTTCTCTCACATCTTGCAGCACCTGCCTTGACTACAAGCTTCCTCACATTGATCTTCCAGCCTTGATAACAGCAGCAAACATGCGCTTTGGACATTCTGTTTTTGCCATCGCCACCATGGCACTCCTGCCGGCTGTCACTGCCACGCCAGCCTACGGTGTGGCAGCGAGTGAATCGGATACGTTAACTAACGGTGGGGTGGATGGCTGTGTTGTGAGGGTCCATGGGCCCAAGCCAAAGTCACTTCTGGGTAAACCAAGTGAAAGCAATAATTTTGGTCCCCTGAAGGGTTGCCAATGTATTCCTTTTGGCGAGACGCAGTCGGTTGGCGGCTACTCTGTTACGGTGCCGCTTCAAACCAACTGCATAAACATTCAAGCCAATTTGCCCAGGGGGTGGTATATTGTGGGAGAGCTGGCCCGCTGTTAATTTGGGCACTTGGACCTTCCAGGTGTCGCTATAGTGGGCTGCAACAAAAAGAGGAATTGATAGCTGTTGCAGTAGAGTGATCTTGGCATCACATGACCAGGAGCTTAGTCAGCGCTGTGGACACCATAGAGGCGCTGCCGCGCTCGTTAGCCTAGATAGCGCACCCTACCTGAATACATGGCTCTCCTACCACTCATTCAGACTGTACGTGTACGATTCGTGGGCGTCAATAGCCATAAACCATACCAAGAAATAATAGACTCTCATCTCATTCGTGCGACTAATTATCTTTTAACGTCTTCGAGTACTGCTTCACGATATCTGCCGAAAGCGTGAAGCAGAAGAAAGCCTTTGGAGCTCGAACCCACGTAACTTTCTTGATTTCCCGGAGTAGACTAGATGATAAGAACTGGTTGGCATGAATAATCCCCGTCGGTCATGCCGCGAAAAACAGAACGTGTGCTATTTTTAGCCTTCATATTGCATAAAAGCCTCTTCTACTAGCTTCGATGCCCATCATCAATTGTTATGCCGACCCTCTTCGTCCTCGTTCGCGTTCCACCATACAAATATCTGTTTTACACCATTTGAACTCCAACTTCAGGCAGAGAGCTGCCAAGATGCAGGTCGGACAGCTCGCTTTGTTTGCCATCAGCCTAAACCTCCTCAACGCGGCGCTCGCTGCCCCGAGCCTGACTCAGACAGACACGACCGGTGGCGTCGATACTGAACGGCTCCCTGGGTGTTTGGTCAAGCTTTATCGGCCGCGCAGATTTGTTGGTTGTTTTGGGGCTAGTCCTACTCTCGTAGGCACAAAGTGTATACCGCTTCGACGTACATGGAAGATTAAAAACCACGACGTTAGCGTGTGGAGCGGTTGCTCAACGGTCAAAGGTACCAAACTCCCAAAAGGATGGTTTGTCAGGGGGACAAGTGCGCAATGCAGAGTCGCGCGCCGGAGGCAACAGGCTGCTGCGCCTTACAGGTTGCCATGACAGGACGAGTTCAAATGTAGCAGGCTACGGTGTATGTCGGGGACTGGGCGGAGCAGAGCGTTCTCTTTAATGTATCCCGATAGCAAGACAAGGAGCGGTGATAAGCTTGCATAATGAAAGAATCGAACGGTGCCTGGTCTAATTGTCATACAAGACGCACGCATGGCCTTGACATTTCCATGGCAGGCAGTGCAGTGTACACGATTGATCCAGGTCCACTGGCCTTTGCTAATTGACTCTTATCTGACGTTGGATATTCCCATTTGTCGATGCAGCGGCAGGTTTATTATCCGTTTGTTGTTAGTCATCCTTTTGACCCAAGATAGGTGGGCAGCTGGTTTTGTCAAGAGTCTGGGCCGGGCCCGGACAAGTCGCCGAGGCAAAGAGCTGCGCTCCGGTGGAGCTTGGGGGCAAAAAGACGGGGAGTACAGCTTGACAGCCCCGCTTGTGAATGGTGAGAGCTCACAACCCCGGTCACTAGCTGCGTCACCGCAAGCTTGATGATTGCCCCTCCATCTTGAGTGTGAATTGACAAATGATGAGTGGGGAGGGGTGGTGGTGGTTGTTGAGGTATCGGGTCGACGATTGGGGTGACTCAAGGCCATGGTATTGTAGACTTCTCTTTCAGTAGACATCCACATCGACGATGGCGATACAATATCCCGAATTACAACGCTATTTTTTTTGTTTTTGACCCGGCCAGATGCCATTCTATCTTTGTCTAACAACCACAGGTAACGCTCAAACATAAATCATCCAAAAAGAATAACAACAAAATAAAACCATTGTACCATAGACATATTCTCCCATCACCTAAGCATCGTTGACATACTTGGGCATAGTAGCCATGACGCCGTCGCGCGCAATGTCCTCCATGGCCTGGGTGACCTCCTTGAGGAAGCGCTCGTCGCCGCGCAAGTCGTCACCAAACAGCGACTTGATGCTGAGAATCTCGTGAGGCTTGGTGCCTCCGGCCTGGGCCTTGGCCTGCAGCTCCTCGCGCATGGGGTCGTCGACCTCGAACTTGTTGCCCTTGTCGTCGACGCCCACCACGTAGCGGAACCAGCAGGCGGCGACAAAGACGAGGCGGCGGAAGGGGCCCGTGACCCAGATGGCCTCGGCGATGGAGGGCATGACGAACTGCGGCATCTTGCCCGACGAGTTGAGGGCGATGCGCGGCAGCTGGTCCATGATGGTCGGGTTGGAGAAGCGCTCCATCAGGGTGTTGCAGTAATCGTCAATGTTGACGCCCGGGATCTCGGGCAGCAGGGGCTTGACCTCCTCCTGCATCATCTGCCAGATGAACTTGCGGTACAGCGGGTGCTCCATGACCTCGTGCACGTACTTGAAGCCGGCCAGCTGGCCGGGGTAGCCCATGGCCGAGTGGCTGGCGTTGAGCAGGCGGAGCTTGTGCTTCTCAAACTGCTCGACGTCCTTGACGTCCTTGACGACCTGGACGCCGACCAGGTCAAAGGGCGGGCGGCCGTCGGCGAACTTGTCCTCGACGACCCACTGCATAAAGGGCTCGGTGACGACGGGCCAGGCGTCGTCGATCTTGAACTTGTCGGCCAGCTCCTTGATGTCGGGGTCCGACGTCCTCGGGGTGATGCGATCCACCATGGCGTTGGGGAAGCCGCCGTGCTGGGCGATCCAGTCGGCCATCGAGGGGTCCTTGAGCCTGGCGAAGCTCTGCAGCATGTTCCTCGTGATGGAGCCGTTCTTGAGCATGTTGTCGCACGACAGCACCGTGAAGGGCTTGAGGCCCTGCTCCCGCCTCCTCACCATGGCGGCGTACAGGAAGCCAAAGGTGGTCTTGGGCTTGGCCGCGTTGGCCGGGTCGAGGTCGTGCTGGATGTCGGGGTCCTCGGACTGCAGCTCGTGCGTGTTCTCGTTGTAGTAGTAGCCGCTCTCGGTGATGGTGAGCGAGACGATGTGGGTGTCGGGGTGTGCCATCTTTGCGATGACGGCCTCGCGGTCGTCGGGGGCGAAGAGGAAGTTGCGGATGCTGCCGACGACGTGGGCGGTGCTGCCGGCTGCGGAACGCTCGATGACGGTGTACATGTGGTCCTGCGAGGCGAGGACGTCGCGCATGGCTGCGTCGGCGGGCTGCAGACCGACGCCGCAGATGGCATAGTCGCGCACGCCGTGGCTCTGCATCAGCTTGTCGACGTAGACGGCCAAGTGGGCGCGGTGGAAGCCGCCGACGCCGACGTGGACGATGCCCTCCTTCACGTCATTGCGATCGTAGGTCGGAATGCGGATGGACTTTTCAGTCTGGGCGCCGATATCGGCAAGGTGCTTGGTAGAGAGCTTGAAAGCCATTAAGCGTGAGGGGGAGGAGATTGTGTCGTTACTAGATGATGGTCTTGTTGATGTCTGCTGGAAGATGGGGAGGAAAAAAAAAAAAAAAAAGAAGAATACAGGTAATTAGAAGAAATCTTGATAAGGACAGAAGATGGCAAAACTGAAATAACTTTTTTTTTTTCGGCGGCAGCTAGAGATGGGACAAAGGTTGATTTGGGACGGTTCCTGTCAGCGTTTTAGTAGCTTATCGAACCAAAAAACCACCAAAATGCCGCCCACGCAGAGAGGGGAAAGCTTGCCAAGGGCTGATGTCACATATAAAGAAGCTGTTTTTTCTGACCGCCACTTGACGTCAGGGGCATCTGGGATGGAGTCCAGGGTCCAATGGAAAGATGGAAGCGCGAGTCGTGAATGTGGGCTTTGGTGGGTCGGAAATGAGCCAGAAGGGATTCTGAGAGCATCGTTCCCACCTTTGACTCGATTGAGCAGAGTTGAGTGGTGCAGCAAGGCAGTTGAACTCGATAGGTGTTGTTGATGGTGTGCCAAAGCAAAAAGAGCGGTCGTTGCGGACGTTGCGATCCGCCAAGGAACCCTATAATTCGGTACCCTCCCGCGGGGTAGCACCGCAAGGTTTGAAGCTAGCTCGGGCGGGCAAGGGACCTTGGAATCAAGCCACTAAAGCCCGAGCTGCCGCAGCCCATCAGAAACGAAGCAATCTCTGTGTAACCACCCGACCGCCTTACGGAAGCAACCTAATGCAGGCAAATCTCTGCCATTGTCGTTGAAGAATTGTGATCCAATGACATGCACAACCGACCGGGCAGAATCCCGCGGCCAAGTTGTGCCAACACACATGAGAAACGCTGGCTGATCGCTGATCTTTTGTCGATCTTTTCACATGCCGGTTTTCCGTCTGCTATAGATGAGTTAACTTGTCTGCCAGTTGCAAGTCCAGTTTGCTTTTCCAGTGGAGTGGAATGGTTCAACAAACAAATATTGTAACAACATTAGTCGTCCTCGTCCCGTCTATAGAATTACTAATTCTCATCATGCCCATCTTGTTGGGATTCTCGTCACATGCCTCGTTAAAAAAAAAGAAAGAAAAAAAAGAAAAAAAGAACAGAGCAAAACAATCAGAAGAAGAAACACTGACTCCCTCTTCCATTTTCCCTCTTTCCTTCTACCCTCTCCCCCCTCTCGTCCGACTCACGCGCATACCGACCACAAGGCTCCGCCATAGACGCACTTGAACCCCTCCTCGCACTCAGTCGGGCCCGTGTACAACCGCCCACCACACCTTCCAAACCTGGGCACCCTGACGGCCCTGGTCTTCTGGATGGGCCTGCCTGCCTGCGGCGGCGCCTGCGGCTCGCTGGCGTCGGTGGCATCGGTGGCCGCTCCGCCCAGGCTCCTGACCACGCCATCCAGGAACCCATTGTTGGACCAGACCTGCGACGCGTCCCAGATCATGACGCCGCCGAAGCTCGGGAAGCGCCTGCTGTACTTGATGATGGCGTCCAGCGGGCCCGATGCCGTGTAGCCGCTGCCCGAGGCGGTGGGGGAGCCGGGGACGCCCAGCAGCACCTTTGTCGAGCGGCCCTTTTCACGCGCCCACTGGTCCCAGCGCTCAAAGTTGAAGGCGTTTTGCTGCGCGGCGCCCGGCTGGAAGTTCTGCAGCCCGCAGTAGTTGTTGTAGAACTGCACCATGATAAAGTCAAAGGCCACGTCGCTCGACAGGGCGACGTCCATGGCCGCGTCGGGAAACACGCACTGCGGGGCGGCCGCGAGGTAGAATTTCTTGGTCGCCTCGTTGGGTGACGGGGTCATCGGGTACGAGTTGTCATTGGTCGTCGGGGGAGGAGCCATCGGGTACGAGTTGTCGTTGCTGGGGAGGACCGCGGCTGGCCTGGTGGCCGTGTCCATGACCTGGCGCAGGCGGCGGGCGAAGGCGGCCAGGTTGTTGATGCCGTGCGTCTCAAAGTCGAGGTCGAACCCGTCAATGTACGCCGTGCCAAATGGGCGGTTGACCGACGCGGCGTCGTTCGTGCTGGTGGCAGGAGGAGGGCCAAACATGGCCCACAGGTTGTCGGCGGCTTTGTTGGCTGCTTCTACAGTGGGGAAGCCGCCCTCGGAGTATGTTGCGCCGCCGACGGATAGCAAGATGGTTTTGTTGAGGGAGTGGCATGTGTTGATGTCGGCTCTGCATGTCTGTTAGACTTGGGAACGGGTAAGCCGTTGATGGGAGGGTTCGGCATACTCTACCTCGGGACACTTGAGAAGGTTCGTGCCCGGAAACTTGGAGCATCGGTCTCCCACATTCGCAAAGTTGATGTTGGTGGGGTTGACGATGATATTGAGAAAAGCAAGAGGAATGATCTGTGATGGTTGTTATTGTTAGACATTGCCGTTGTCAGATCCTCTCTCGCTCTCTCTCTCTCTCTCTCTTGGGATTGATCAGTCGTATACTAACATCGACGTTGACATCTATGAGTTTACGATCAGCATCATGTCCTGTTCACGTGCAGAAGTTTGCAGATCAAAAAGCAACAGGCGACTTACTTTTGCAGTAATAACCAAGGCCCTCTTGTGCCCCTGGCTGTCCCGTCGGCCGGCCAATCGAGTTTTGTCCTGCGGCCTGTTAGGTCATGTCCATTCCAAACTGCTGAAGAGAGTATTGCACACACCCCAATAAGCGGCTATATTGTCCGGCGTGCTGGGATTGAAGCCAGCTTGAGCGGTTCCAAAGATGGCCAGGGCCAAGGGAAGCACTGATGCGTGTCGATGCATTTTTGGTTGATCTTGCGATTGTCTTGAGTGCAATGGTATTGACCGTAATGTGGAGGAAAAGTGGGATCTCTGAGATGGTCAGGGTCTTCTGTGATGTCCAGCTTGGCATGTTCTTCTGGCCAATGATGCCATGACTGAGGGCATTTGCACATCAGCTTTATAATGAAGATCTTTGATCATCCAACCTCTTGTTGCTGCCGAAAGGCTTGAGTACTCGTGAGGTTGGTTGCAGAGACGACACGCTGACTGCCAGCAAAAAAAGCCTCGCGTTGATGGGTGAGACATTGTGAATATTGAGGCCTCGAAAGTGCACTCGAAAAAGTAAAGTGAACAGTCGTTCGAAGGTGCAGTAAGCTGCTATGCTTCAGTGTAGCTTGGGAAAATGCACAGCTCGTTGGGACGGTGGCCGGGAATAACCAAGACGCAAGGTGGCTGGACGTTGACAGAGAGCCAAGATGTGTTTGTGGTCAAGGTCCACTGCCAGCAGAGCCATTGTTGCTTCTTCAGCCAGGCCGCCCCAAAAAAGGGAGCCTGTGGCGGGGTAGGCTGCCGTTGGTGGCTGGATTATCAGAAGGCCTAGCCGACTTTTAGGCAGCACCCTGTCTGTGGTGCTCGATGCCCGTCACTTCGTCGCTTGCAATGTAGCTTTTGTTCTCTACGAGGCCAAGGTTTACGCCAAGCTATGGGGTGAGAGAATCCGGTTAGGTCGTCAGTCTGACAGGATGGATAAACACGATGATGGCTTCTTCTAAACTAGAATATCGGTTCTTTTCTGGGCCGCTTGCTCGCATCAAGAACATGGGGTCCGATTTGAGAAGCCGCGCCAGGGCAGTCATTTTATACAAAATCGCGACCCGAGCCCGTCATTGACCATCTTCGCCCTTCGAACTGTGTCCTCACTATGATATCAACTTCGATCCATGCTCAAAGAATACCCACCACAACAATCCAGAATATGGCGCGCAGGGCTCGCCTGACGGCCCGGAATCCGTCACCACCTGCTGAATGCGTCCTTGCAGACAAAAATCGTTGCAGACAGAAAGGTTTGGGCGGAAAACTGAGAACTGGGTGTCGACTGCTTCCAGCCATGCGGTAATTGAACCCTCTGCCTCATCCGTCTTGCATCGTTGAGCTAACGTGGTATCAAGTTTGAGTACAGACAGCGAGTGCTGTCAGCTGGGCCGCAGACATCGGTCAATCTCCAGGGCCCTGCGATCCCAATGGCCACTTTTTCAGGGACTATCAGAGCTGCATCGGCTGCCTCGACCTGGGACCCAAGCCCATCAACATGACCTCTTCACAGCACCACATGCTCAACAGGCTGATGGTCGTCATGTACAAACTGCGTCACGCCCCCGGAGCTCCCAAAGCCCACCTTTACACTCCTGCTTCCGGAACCCGAGCGATACAACGAGGGCACAGCTGGTCATGCTGGCAGACAATTCCACCGTGCCCTCAAACCAGGGTCACAACTCCGCCTTTGGGGCCTTCAGCACCCGTTCTGCCTCCACCTGCCGAGTCCGGCAGGGTCGTGGGGGAAAAAAAAGGGCATAATCTTTGTTTTAAACCATCAGTTCAAGAAACGCAAGAATCACCTGGCTGTCGGCCTTGAGCCTCCTGGTGCTGGAGCGTTGGTCGAGGCGGAGCTTTCTTCGGATGGGATCTTGCAGGTCGAGGCCGCAAGAGTTATCGGCCGATCCGCCCGAGCCAAAAGAGCTGGAGGCTCACGAGAGCCCCGCCGAAGTCAAGGCAGACACGGCGTTTCCGGCTGAAATTGACAGCGGCGCCGCTAGGTAATGGCCGGTGAAGGTCCACAAATCCGACGGGCTGGGGCGCAAAGGGCTATGACTATTCTAGATGCATGAACGAGTCCAAAGGAGTCATCCTTCACCCATAATATATTTCCCAAGCCCGACTTGCCTGCCAGCTGGGCTTTCTAATTAGAGATTACCATTGACAAACCCCGGCCCCATAACGACCACGCTCCAGTCAACCCATGCTCCTGTCAACCCATGCTCCTGTCAACCCATGCTCCTGTCAAACGAGCAAACAAAAGTCCAACCCCGATCCTCCCGTCAACACATCACGTCTTGATGATATCAGCCGCCCTCAGAATACCGCTTGCCGTCCGCCTAACCCACTCCTGCGCCACTGACGCGTTAGCATACTGAACACCCTCAGTGATGCCCGGGAACGTGACGGCCGCGTATCCCGTGTCCAGACCAGGGGCCATGACGACGTGTTTGTAGAACGGGCGGTCGGGGAGGCCGCCCTGACTGACGAAGCCCCGCTGAAAGTCCCTGTACTTGTGGTTGACGACCTTGATGAGTTCCGTGTTGTTGGTCGACACGGCCAGCATCTCGAGCGTCTTGACCTCCGATGTGCGCTGCTCAAACTCGGCTATGGCATTGTTCAGCTCAGACAGGTCGACGTCGGCAAAGTCGTGCCCAGCCTCCTCGACAAACTCGGCCAAGTCGTCGCGGTATGCCTTGAGCTCGACGGCGTAGTTGCCGAGGTCGAACGGCAGGACCTCGTCGTCGATCAGGCGCAGCGCCAACAACGAAAAATACTGGCCCATTGCGGCGTGGACTAGGAATCCCGGGTCGCCAAAGGTCGACATCCAGTGGTAGCTGTCATAATTGCTGTGGTAGTGCCAGATGGGGTCGCCTCTTCCGCCGCTGCTACCGGTATCGAGAGAGCTGATGCCGTCTGCATCACATGTCAGCGGAGATGAGAACCAATACCTCAGGGCCGTATCACGACCGAGGTTGTATGAGGGGCTACTCACGATGGAGGAACGCCGTGTAATCACTACCGCTACCGAGGACGCCGACCATGCCGCCATCCGACGCATCTACCCACATGTCGTACAGACTTCGATTGAAGCCGCCAAAGTTGGGGTGGACGACCTTTTTCATGGTTTCTGTGGCGACCCTGTGGAGCTCGGGAGTAGCGGCAACGTCGGGGTGTGGTCCAGAGACAGCGACATCTGGAGAGTCGGTCAGCTGACGGTCTGTTAGGTGTTGAGAAATAATGGACAGTCATAATTACCAATGTTCAAGTACGCTACTGCCGTATCCGTGAGGCTAATGACGTTGTCCTCGACCCATTCTGTGCTGCCTACAAGGCCATACTCCTCGGCATCTTTGATTTGGCAAGCGAGTTAGCGTATTGTCGTCCAGGTGACCCTTTGTCATTATAGCTTACCCCAAGAGGCCAAAATTCTGCAGCAAGGAGGGGCTCAATGTCAGCATTTTCCAACAGTCACAACGAACGATGAACCAAAACAATACGCATACATGTTGCGTCTAGGCTTCCATCCAGTCTTCAAAAGTTCATTAAACACCTTGGTCAGCTCGACCAGGATAGCAGACCCAGAATTCGGATCACCATTGCCTCCAATCATCCACGTATCGCTGTTGAGGTTCAAGGGTACGTTAGATGCTTGAAACAACATAGCAGTAGAGCGGAAGAGTGAAAAAGTGGAAGAGTAGCTACCGGTGGTTGCCAATAACAACAGTCTCATCCTCAATGGTGCCATTGATCCGACCAATGACGTTCCAGATGGGCGTAATCTTGCCCTCCATCTGGTTGTTCAGCGACAGAGTGACGCCTGGTGCCGGTCCAGTGCTGTAGGTCACATTCTGGATTGCACCCTGCCAGCCGTTCCTCGTGCGGTTGACCTCGCTGGGGGTGAAGCCGTGGCCGTCTAGGGCGCTCAACAGCTCCTGTGCTGCCCTGTAGGATATGGGGATGGACGGGATCTGAGGCGTGACGCTGCTGGTCCCGGTCCTCGGGGCGCCCTCGTGCGATGGGTATCCCGGGGTGGTCGGGTCACCCGGGGCAGTGCTCAGGAACATGACTGAGCCCTTCTGTACGGACCTACATACATATCAGGCGGTCAGGTCATCCCAACAACGGCCAGATTGGACCGATTACTTACGATGGATTCCGAGCCGGCCCGTCTGGATAGGCAGCGACGCCCTTGGCGACGGTGACATTACCATCATCGCCTGGGTCGGAGAAAATAACGCAACCAATCATGCCATTCTCCTGAGCATTCTTGACCTTGAGACCACGGAACATGGCGCCATAGCGGGCGAGGGCGATCTTGCCGGTCAGGTTAACACCCAGCTCAATAAGACGGTCAAAGTCCTCTTTGCCCGCCCGGCCGACGTAGACGTACTCGGCCGTGACGTTGCCCGAGGCAGAGTAGCCGTGGAAAGTCTGCTGATTGTCCTCGCGACCTGTAACGTCATCCTCCTCAAGCACTTCCTCCTTCAACGAGATCTCCTTGCGCGTTCCGTCGGCGGTTGTAAGGTGCAATGATGCAGAGAGCGGGTAGCTGAGGTATACGTGGTACTCGTTGAGCTCTGCGTTGAAGCCGTTCTCATTCCACCGGGCGGCAGTCCACTCTGCAGCTTCGCGGCCGAGACCACCAAGCTTGTTTTGATGGCCATAGTATTCTGCCCATCGATCGATTGTGACATTGTCAAAGGCGTTGACGATGACCGTCTCCCGATCGTTCAAGACTGGTGGCCATTGCTCGGACTCCTGACGCTTTGCCAAGGGCTTCCTGTGTGTGTGTGGCTCGAAGAGGCCCCTCTCGCGCTGGCATGCCCAGGCCAGACCCGACGCAAAGACGACCGCGGCGAACGCGGAGAGTTGTTGCCGCATCTTGTCTATGTCTATCTGCGTGCCTTACTTGTCAAGGTGTATCAAGTTATTACACTAATTTGGCGGTCAGCGCAGTAGCAACATTGGATTGCCAGCAAGACGACTGAGACAGCTAGCTATAAGGTGAAGACGGCGAGGCGCAGAAGTTACTCGACGATAATGGGGCCACCTGCAGTCATAAGTAGGTAGGTACCTGGTAGACAGATCCTTACACCGCACCGGACGCAAAACCTAAATCACATCATATTGCACATGCTCGGAGCATGCAGAGCTGCATTATAAGCCAGCCAAGAGCCCCCAGATAGCTAATTACGGGTCCCCAAGCAACATCCCCGCACTTGCGAGTGAAGGCCAAATTCTATGACATATAGAGTACGTTATCGGCGCCGGCCAGGGAACGGTAGGCGAATCGGAGTCTCGGCGATGACGATCTTGGCTTGTTGCCGTCATCGGGTCGGGCGCCAGGTACCATAGTAGCTATCAGAGCAGAAGCACAAGGCGGGGTAGCTCCATAGAGGAGCTTGTTCCAAGCAAGGTGAGGTAGTACGAGAAGAGCTCAGCTCCATCGCTACCTGATGGAGATGTCGTTATTGGCCGCATACGTAGGCCTGCAGTTTGCAAAGCAAGATTCGGTGTGGTTATGGACAGAACAGGAAGCTGTATTGCTATCGATGACCTTGCATATTGCAACGGCGCAGGCAGAGGATATGTAATTGCGGATTAACGGTTTGTGGGGGTCTGAAGAAGTTAGTTAGATAGCATGGACCATCATTTCCCAGAAGAACTTGTGCGCGAATAATTTGTTGAATGAATCGTCTCGCGGGTGCATAACCTTGGTTGAGCTGCAGGACACGATCAGTTGACAACAGAGTGCCAAGCTGCTCCAAGTTGCGCCGTCGTGAGGGTTGAATAGAGAGACTCAGGGATGCAATGGTGTCAAGTGCGGGACCGGTGGGTTTAAGAGATGACTTGAGATGAACTGGAAAATGAAGATGTACGCGAATGTGCCTTTTTTTTTCGGGGTTGGGTGGATTGATAAGACAGCACGACAACAAAAAAAAACCCCCCAAAAGACCAGAGAGAAACCAAAGAACAGAATAGAACAAGAGTTGACAGGATCCAAGAGAACTGGCTCGGGAGATAAGTTATCCGGACAATTATTGCTGCGCCGAGCACGCTATGCACACGGATGGGCGGTCCGCAGTCGTTGGCGTCGGAGATATTTTTGGTTGCCTTTTTTTTGCTATTTTGCTCCTAGGTACCACATAGGGAATGGTTGTGTGGCAAACGAAACGGTTTGCTGGTGCATGGCGCCATTCTCAGATTGATTCGACGGGCGACCCGAAACAAGACTGGAAAATGCCCAACAAACTTTTTCGGGGGCCTTAGGCATCAGAAAACTTGTGGGGCAGCCAAAGAAATAACTTGCCACGTGACTCGAGCCCCATTCCTCACTTCACTTTCCACCGCCGGCCCGACGGGTTCTGCAGAAGCTGCAGGCTGTGGCAGAGATCCTTGGTCGTATCGACACGACGCTTGCCTGGGCTGGGCTAGACCTGTTCAGGCCTCGGGGAAATGGCGGGCAGTATTTCCTACGGCGCGCTCGCCTATGGAAATCGGCATCGATAACGATATACAATTATTATTCCCTTACTCTTTGTCTGTTGTTCAGTCCAGGTCCGGTCTAGATGGCTGGCTGTCTTTCGCCTGTCTTGTGTCCACCTGGCTCTTTTTTTTTTTT
>NW_021940920.1:1887762-1930528 GCF_004337985.1 Pyricularia pennisetigena | reverse complement strand
GCCTCGACCTGTCCATTCGCCACCGGAGAGATCGGACTGGCGCATCATGAGATGAAAGTCTGGTAATTAAACCCAAATCCAAGCAGCGCAAATATAGAGAGACAGAGACGGAGAAGGAAAAATACCCTTTTCTTTTCGGGGGAAAATTTTGTTGCAACACGTGCAGACCATCTAATCCATCCATCATTCACCACACCACACCAAGACGCCCATTCAATTCGTAATTACCGCTAAAAAGCCAGCCCACCCATCCACGTACGTCCCAGTAGCCACTGTTTCTTTGACAGCTCGAGCTGGAGGGGGGAAGCGAGCGGAACCAAGGGTTGCTGTGCATCCAGGACAGGGGTGTCGGCCCTGCTCTTCCGCCTTACCGGAGTCAGACCAGGATGTATCTGGGGAGATGTCCTTCGTGCATGGTGTAGGCTTGATGCTTGGGGCTAGGCTATTATTGGGCTTGGTGCTGGGCGCCTGTTCTTGGCATGTTCACTCGGCCGATATTTACCCACGCAGCTGATATCTCTCAGTGTTATTATCATACGACGAGTTGTGTCTTGTTTGCATCGAGAGTGCTGGCTTTTGTCACCTTGAACGATTGATTGCCGAGGGCAGCACACATTCCAGGTCAGTATGGTAACTGTTGCAGGGGGCATGGCCGACGACAAGGTTGACCAATCTTATCGTAACCACCTCAAACACCGTGGCATATGGGGGGGCCAAGTAAGCGAAGGTGGAAGCCGGGAAAGGTACCGAATTTACCTAGTCATGCTCTTGCCTTTGTGTTTTTACAGACACGTAACAGGCCAATCTGTGATGTAGGTAGATAGCTCGCCATCACATCACCCTTGCCCTGACTGAAATCGCGTCAGCTAAGGGTCATTGTGTGGGGGAACAAGAAAGATAGAAGCGAAAGGGACAAAAGACCCAGTCATCTGCGCAGATTGTATTGGCTGAAATGATGCGTCACTCTCGTCTGTATTTTAGATTGATTGCGAGATAAGGCGAGCCTTGTGGGGTTTTTTTTTTTTTTTTTTTTGTTTTTTTTGTTTTCTTTCGTTCGCTTCGCATGCCGGGGTCCCCATCCGCTTGTTGTATATGTATATTGTATCCGGACAATATCTGTCTGTACATCCGTCAACTCTATCAAGCCGCCCGTTGGGTACGGGCGGGAAAATAAGGACGGTGCCCACCCTGGTCTACTTTTTTGGGGGGAGGAATTTGGGGGTTTGCATGGATTCCCTTCCCCAATCTCCAAATGTAAAATAGGCACAAGCGGGCCACCACTCCGAGTCTGGAACGGACGATTGGTCGCCGAACAGCTAAGCAGACCTGTTCCTGGGTGTTCCCTCTTGGCTTTTTTTTCTGTCGGTCCCGGTTGCATGGGACTTTTTTTCTTGTCTTTTCTTTTTAATTTTTTTTTCTCATCCCTTTACCACGGTTATTTTCCTCCTTGACAATCTTGATAGAATTTTTCCCCAGTCCATCCCGTTAAAAGAGGGATTATCCACAACACCATCTTTAATTCTTGCTGCCTGAATATCACAGTGTGTCCTTTGCCTCTCTTTAACTCTGGTGTGTTGGGACGACTGGAGATCGAGGGAGCTGGAATTTGTTACCGAGCATCCAACCTGCGGCTCTATTGGCTGGCAATCCGATTCGCGTGGATCTGTCCAAGCCATTTCGGCTATCCCGTCCATCCATCACCCATCTTCCATCTAACAAAAGCCTATCCACATATAACAGGAGCAGGGCTTGCTGCTTACTGCATTTTCGTGTCAAGTCTTTTATTTTTTTGTTTTGTTTGTTTTTGGTGACCTGGAGCCGGTCACGTTTTCTTTTTTTTTTTTCTTTCTTTTTTTGTCTTGCAGCTCGAACAGGCACTCAACTGGCGCTGGAAGGAGGCAGTTCCCTGTTCCCGAAGCCGGATCTTGCATTCGTGTTGCATCCGATCGAACACCCAGCTTGCGCCACCATAAAGGACGAGACAGGCTGTGGAGGGGACCAAGGGGAAATAAATCCCCTGGGCAGCACGGGAGATTAAATCAGAAATTAGCAGATGGAATCGAAACCGACGACACCAACACAGGCATCATTACCATCAACAGCAACAGCACCACGACAATAACAGCAACAACAACAACTACTACAATGTGGCCCTTGTCCTCCCGACCGACCGACTCGGCCGTGGTAGGCGACGTCAAGGTGGCGCTTCCCCCGCCTCTGGGTGCGCTGGACCTGCGCGACAGGCGGTTCCAAATAGGCTCTGTGCGCAGCGCCAGCTACCCGAGCAGCAACCCGGGAGAGCTCAGCGGCGGCAGCCAAAGCACCAAGCTCGCCCTGCATGTGTCAGGTTCTGGCGGCGGCGCAACAGATGACGCCTGCGGTCAGCAGCAGCAGCAGCAGCAGCAGCAGCAACAAAAACCACAACAACAACCACCACCGCCCGCGGCATCGTCTTTGAAATATATACTCGAGCACCCGCAGCATGCATCCTCTGCGCCCTCATTATTAAAGCACTCACATTCTTCATCCTCGTCGTCATTATCCCTACCACTGGACAGCAGTAAACCAGGCGTCGCATCCAAGGACAACGGCGAGGGGAATTCCCGCGGACCGACGCCTTCGCCGGCAATCGGCGACCTGCAGCTTTCGTCCAAAAACTCAGCTCCGACCTCGGCATCGGCAACGCCAAAACCCCAGGAGCGACCCAAGTCCAGAAAGGAGGATCGCCGACTCAACAAGCTCCGCCGCCGGGCCAGGACCATGGAGCCGCCCGTGCTCTCGTTCTACGGCGCCCAGCCGGTGCCGCTGCAGTCGCGCTTCGCCACCATCAAGCGCCGCCTGATTGCCGGTCGCGAGAAGGAGGTGGCCGCCAGCTGGGCGCGGCTCATCGTCGCCCTCAACGCCGAGATGGCCGCCATCCGGGAGACGTCGTCGTCGCTCGAGCTGATGGGCGCCATCGACTACGCCGACATCGAGAACCCCGCCCGCATCGCCGAGTTCAGCAAGCTGCTCAAGCGCTTCGGCGTGGGCGTCGTCCGCGGCGTCGTCCCACCCCGCGACGCCGAGGCCTGGGTCGAGGAGACGAGGAGGTACCTCGAAACCAAGCACGACATCAAGCCGCCGCCGCCGCAGGACCCGACCTGTTTCGACTTCTTTTGGACCCCGGCCCAGATCAGGGCCAGGGCGCACCCGCACGTGCTGCGTGCCATGAAGTTCGCCATGAGTCTGTGGGACTCGACCGAGGAGGATCGCATGGCCACCCGTTTCCCCATCACTTACGCCGATCGTATCCGCATCCACGTCAACTCCAACGCCGCCCCCGCCCCCGCACCAGCACCTGCACCTGCACCTTCAGCAGCGCAGAGCGAGCCGAGTCCCGAGAGCAAAGCCGCGGCAGCCACAGCACCTGCACCTGCACCTGCACCTGCACCCGTCGCCACCGCCCCAGAACCTTCCGAGCAGACCGCGCCATCGGCACCGCCGTCCTCATTACCATCGCCAACCACGGCGGCGGCGGCAGCTGACACGGCCGCTGCCGAAAACTCGGGCATCATAATCGCCCAGGTCGACGGTGGATCGCTCGAGCGCTGGGAGCCTGACGGGTACGGGCGCAGCGGGACGTACGATTCCATCTTCCGCGGCAACTGGGAAGACTACGACCCGTGGGACGCGGCCGGGCGGATCAGCGCCACGCCGGACCTGTACAACGGCGCGGGGGCGTGCAGCATCTTTCGCATGTTCCAGGGCCTCCTCGCCCTAACCCAAGTCCAGCCGGGCATGATCCGGCTGCTCCCGTCGCCCAAGCTCGTCACGGCCTACTTCCTGCTGCGGCCATTCTTTTCCCCCAAGAAGCCTGCACCGGAAGGGGCGGCGCGCGAGGGTCCAGAGTGGGAGGCCTTCCTGCACCCGGACAACTGGGAGCTGGACGAGGAGCAAAACACCATCATCCACGGCGCGGTTCCGGGCCACGCGCAGCGAGTCACGGAGCTTTGGCACCCGCACCTCGACCTCAAGCGGACGCTGGTCACGCCGCCGGACCTGCAGGCGGGCGACTACATCATCTGGCATTGCGAGACGGCCTACACCATCACGTCGTCGGCCGTCTCTTCGTCTTCTTCCCCGGCGACGACAGCAGCAGCAGCAGCAGCAGCCGAGCCGAGCACTCCCGTCCCCAAGGCGACCAACACCGACGGGCCCCGCCACGAGCGCTTCATGGTGTACGCGCCCGCGTGCCCGCTGACGCAGACCAACGCGCTGTACATGGCGCGGCAGCGCAAGAACTTTCTCCGCGGCCACCCGGGCCCGGACTTTGACAGCACGGGAACGGGGCTGGGGACCGAGGCGCCGCACGTGGGGCGGCTCGGGGAGAAGGAGATCCGCGAGGTGGGAGGGGAGGAAGGGTTGAGGGCCATGGGTCTCGCGCCGTGGAGTGCGGGGATCGGTGGGGGCCAGAGCGACGACGGGTCCTCGACCGAGGAAGGCGGCAGCAAGGCCGACAAGATGGATGTCGACGGCGAGAGGTCGGCTGGTGCCGAGGCCGAGGCCGAGGCCGACGGTTCAAAGATGGACGTCGACGAAAAGGCGCCAGAGCTGCCGCTGTCGGCTGCCGAGGTGGAGCTGGTCAGGCTGGCCAACATCATCCTTTTCCCTGACAAGTACGAGTTTTACATGGCGACCCGCAACAGCTCGCCGGACGGGAGGGAGAGGGAGACTTCTTGAGGGAGGTGTAATCATGTGTGCATTGGATATATAACGTGGCGCGTGCATTATTTCTTTGGTTCGACTTTCGCATTTGCCTTCTTGGGGGTTACCATCCTTTGTGTAAGCTCTGGGCTTCTGTTCCCGTTCTGTCTTTCCCGCTCTAGTTGCGCTGTATATATATACATGGCAGTTTTTTTCTTGTCCAAATTGGTCAGGACAAGGTTTGAAGCTAGTCATTCTAACACTTTGTCCGATGAACCCTACCCTTGGAATATCACGCTGGTATTTGAGGATTTTGCAAACGCTTGCTACTCAAGCGCCCAATCCTATGATAAGAAATTATTTTTCCTGGCTCATCCGTCTGGCGTACTCTCAAATCTACTTGCTTGCATCTCGCATCAACCACGGCTTATGATATGGATTTGGAAATCAACGACTCACTTGCATACAGGCATACGGTCTAGTAAACGCCCGTCTTGGCCGAGGAGCATATAAATACGTCGTATACAAGTGCAGCAAGCAAAGCACAGTGAGGCCCGCATAAAGACTGCAATTTGCCGCCCACGCTGTCGATGGCAAGCCTACGTCGCAACTAGAATGAGAAGAAGAAATCAAAATCAAAATCAAACGGCTCTTCAACATGTGCAGACACCGTCTTCCTTCTCAGGAGTCCAGAATGCACAGGCCGGGCGCCGTGTGCTCAGGTTCAAGTTGATCGAGGGGCTTGTTCTCCTCTCACTGTTCTGTGGTTGCCAACATCGCGCCTCCTGACATTGGTTTCCGGGAGACAGTCCACTGCCGTGCCGGTAGTGATTGGGCTTTGTTTGACGCTTCTAACGCGCGCGCTTTACAACCTCACTCTCTACCTAATGACGCATTGTTTGATTTTATATCTCTTTAGCACCACCGCACGTTATCGTGTTAGCCTGGTTGTACGTTCCATTAGACAAGTCATTCTTTTTCTCAAGCCATTCATTTGAAACTTGATGTCAGCACTAATCAAACGAACATAACAAGCCGCTATTTTGGGAGCCGTAATATCCTGGCCCTGAATAGACCATGCACCTTTCTGATAACGGTGGCAAAAGGATTGTTCTTGATACTGACGATGCCACTACATGCACGACTACAATTGGAGATGCGGTCGTCGAGTGTAAGGGTAGCGGGTGAGAATTGTAATAGCCGGAATAGACCCTGGTCATCGCGGAGTGCTTCTGCTAGTACAACTGGTTGTGTTTCCCTACTATTCTAGTTTAACTAGAAGTGCAGGACTTAGAAAGGATGAGCCAATAATTTTTTTTTTTTTTTCTCTCTACAAATGGTCGATTGAGTGGTAATCAAAAGTTAAAGCGCCAATGCGTACGTGTACGTCTCGTTTTACCATGGTTGCTTCACCGACTGCACAAACCCCGACGCAGTACTATAAGGTCCGAGCATGGCATTGCATTGAATATTTTGCTTGATACCATTGTTACCACAGTAGTGGTTGAGGTTGTGGATCTTTGACAGGGAGTACGCAATAGCCTTGACTCGCAGGCAGCCGGAAAGTTGGATCAAGCTACTTACTCATGCTATGGTAGATACTGAGTAGTTTATCCCAGAAGTATGGGACCCTCAACATTATTCCCATGCAGAATCCCTCCTACTCTGTATCTGATACGAGCTACAGTATTTGTTACCAAAAGACACCGTGTTCAGCTGATCCTCGGAAGAGATGGCTGGCTTGTACATAGTACCAGGCTCACATCGTTAGGTAGGATGAGCAACATGTAATGGACGGAGGATTAATTGATCCGCAAAAGACGGCCGAGTGTTGCAGACTTTAATGATTTTTCGAGCTTTTACATGATTAGATAAGAACAATGAATCGACGTTGGTTGATATGTATGTTATATTCTCATAGCTCTCTCTCTCTCCGGTCTCTGTGGTCTCTGTTATACGTACCAATGGACCACTAACCTGATCCTTAATACCCTCTAGGCGAGTTACCGTGATGTGGGTTCGTGACCCTTATTCTCTTATCAAGATCGGCATTAGCGAGCCCGGCAGTGGGTGCATGATGCCGAAAGGAGACGAGCACCATCAAATGATTCAAATGGGGCAAATGCAGCCAAGTCCCGGCTTCGACGTATTTAAAAACCATACCTTTGTGCAGACTACATTGGATTAGACTTTGGCTTGTATCCATCCAGTCTTTATAGTTCGCTTGGGACGAAACCGGTATATTCAAAATGCCAACTTCTACGAGCTTTTCCCAAGGGCAAGCCTTGGACATCGACTTGTTACTGTCCAAACGCATACGAAGATGGCAACCTGGGGCCAGTAAGAAGCTAAAATCTTAACCCTTAGTACTGTTATTCATAAGCCAAATTTGCTGACCAGCCTCTTAGTTCGTCGGTTGATTCCGCTGGGGAGCAAACCGGGAATGATCTCTCTTGTGCCCGGTAAGTCCCGGAACTAGAACCACGATTGAGAATGAAAAAGCTCGGTAGTTTGACGGGAAGCTGACGCCACAACTGGAACCATTTAGGAATGCCACACCCGTCAACCTTTCCATTTTCAAATGTTTCTTTTGACGTCAAAAATCCCGACGGAGGACCGGAAGAAACCATTACATTGGGCCACGAGCTGACGTCGAACGCCTTCCAATACGACCTGGCAGGTGGTAACGCGCATCTGATTGACGTACATTTTCCCCCATTACTTTTTCTTTTCCTTTTTTTGTTTTTTATCCCCAAACCTTATCCCAAACTGGGAGTGTATCTTCTGCTGACTTTGTTATGGCAGTGGTTCCTCGAACTACAAAAGCGTGTTCACGGATTTTCAAAAGGCGAAAATTGGTCATGTTGCGTCGGCAATGGAAGCCAGGACCTCATTTTCAAGGCCTTCCAGGTCTTTACAGACCCAGGAGATGCCGTAATGATTGAATCGTAAGTCAAATTTTATTCTCTCTGGCTGGGAAGACAGCAGCGGGTTCAAATGGAGAGAGGATGTTGATTCACTGACACTGACCAAAAACTACTCCTTCAACAGACCATCCTACGCGTGAGTTGGCCCAACACTGCGTTTCAACAGCAGACGGCAATGACAGGCTAGACAGGTTTAGCAGGGGATGGATTTTTTTTTTTTTTTTTTTTTTTTTTTTTTTTTTTTTTTTTTTTTTTTTTTTTTTTTTTTTTCTCTCTGTTTGAATGACTGACTGATTGACTGATCGACCCGTTAACTGACTTGTTACAGCGGGGTTGTTGGCTTTCTCAAGGCCGAAAACCACAAGCTTATTGAGATCCCGACGGATGCATACGGCATCATCCCAGCGGAACTGGAGAAGATCCTGTCCAGCTGGCTACCAGGGCGTCCCCGGCCCAAGGTCCTGTACACCACGCCAATAGGATCCAACCCGACCGGAGCGACCTGCCCGGAGTCGCGCAAGATTGAGATGTAGGTTATACGATTAAGGATCTTACCCGTGGTGTCATTGCGGATACCGTGCTGGGGGGTGCCTGATTCGTGCTAAATGACGGATTGGTCTTAGACTCATGCTGGCGTACCGATTCGATTTTGTCATCTTCGAGGATGATGCCTACTACTATCTCAATTACGACCCGCCCAGCATGGCGCGAAGCTACCTTGGGTTGGAGGTCGAGCTGATGGGAACCTCTGGCCGCGTTGCGCGGTTCGACTCGTTGAGCAAGGTCGTCAGCTCGGGAATGCGAATTGGTTTCCTCACTGGGTCAAAGCAGGTCGTACAGCTCGTAACCAGGGTGACCGAGAACACAAAGTAAGGATTCCGCTATAGACCCCACACAATCTCGCCTTGACCGCACGCAGCTAAACGTACAACCCTCCCACCGCCTTGCCCCCAGCCTCCAACCATGCACCACCACGCAGGTCCTCGCCCTCGCTCTTTTCCGGCACTGGGGTCACGACGGCTTCCTGACCCACGGGAAGGCGGTCGCCGATCTGTACCGTCGGCGGCGTGACCTGTTTTGCGCGGCCGCTAGCAAACACCTCGCCGCGCTGGCGACGTGGCACACACCGACCGCGGGCATGTTTTTGTGGCTAAAACTTCGGCTGCCGCGCTGTTTGGATAGTTTCGAACTGATGGAACAGGGAGCGCTGCAAAACCGGGTGCTCGCCCTACCCGGGGGTGCTTTTTTTGTGGATAGTGCAAAAACGAGCCATATCCGTATCAGTTTTAGTTTAATCGCCGAGGACCAGATCGACGAAGCGTGTGCGCGTCTTGCAGATCTGGTGCGGTGGGCTTGGGAAACGACAGGGGAGGATGAAGGGGCGAGTGATAGCTCCTCATAATCTCATAAAAGTGTGAGGCATTAGCATCTAATGGACAACTTCATATACCCATGACTAGGCCATGCCAAAGGTTTCCTTATTACGGTCCCAGACGAGACCAGATGTACTAGTTTGTTTGTTAGTTGAGTATGTGTCGTCTCCCACAGGCGGAAGGATCCCTGTACTTTTGGTCAGGCTATTCACCCTCTGTTTGGGCTACTCATTCTGTCTTGCAGCGCGTGTCTGATTTGGCCAGTTGCGATAACTTACCAGCATAAGCTGGGTGTCCAAGGTAGACTCTCCATTGAGAGCTAGACATCGATCACGTATAGAACCGCGGGCTGCTCAACCACCGAAGCGTTGCTCCCACGCCGCGAGGGAATAGTCCTTGCTGTCGCGGCTGTGCTTGTAAGACTGGGCTGGATTTGTTTGCATATCAGTGTCTAGGAAAGTCGGGAGGGACGGTTAGGAGCTGATGGTAACTTGGCATAACAACCAGAGGTCCATTTCGTTTCGTCGATTGATCTTTTGGAATGACATCTATCCCCGGTGGGTAGCCCCACTACATCACATATCTAAAGTACTTGTTCTCCTTGTCTGTGAGGTCCTTGAACGCCAACCTGTCCCGCTCCTCCTGGTCTTGAGGGAGTTGCGCGCGTATCTTGTTCTCTCGACGAAGGATCACATAAAGCGCCGATGCCGAGGCAATTACGATGCAGTAACTGGTGACGGTTAGCTGGGGTGCTACGAGTTTCGCCTTCGCTTTTCGATGACAAGATAACGAGTCACATACCAGACAGTTAATCCAATCCATAGCTCAGGATAATGCTCCCTCCTACTCTGACTCCTGACCATCAGCGGGCCGACAATATTGCCGACGCAGTACGCCACAAAGACGGCCGCCGCGACAAAGCTCTTCTTGGTCTCGCCCGCGACGTTGCCCGCTCCAAGGGCGACGGTCAGGCTAACGGCCGGTCCGAAGAATCCAATGAGCGAATAGCCGACCACGGGGGCGACGGGCCTACTGTTGACACCACCCCAGTCCGACTTCCAAATGGTGACGAAGCCGGCCACAACGGGCAGGCAGCAGGTGATCAGGAGCGGGATGCGGATATCAGGGGTGCGGGCCGAGAACCAGCCGGTGAGTAGGATGCCGACGGCACTGATCAGGCCGAGGGGAAACTGAAAGAGGATGCTGTCGAGGGCAGAGTAACCAAAGGTCGAGACGATCAAGGGCCCGAAGCCCGAGACCGCGCCGTTGACGGTATATCTGTGATTGGCAGATACCAAATGATGGGGTGGATGGAACGTATCAGCAACAAGTCTATGGAAAAAGAGACCCGGATGGTCGCCAGATCGATCCGACTTACGCAGCTGCCATGATGACAAACACAAGCCAAACCTTGACATCGCAAACAGCCTCTACAACCTGCGCCATCTTGATCTCATGCACATCACGCCTCACTCCAGTCTGTCCTGCCCGGAGTCTCTCCAGAGCAGCGACGCGTTCCTCTGGAGTGAGGAACCATGCGTCGAGCGGTGAGTTGGGCAGGAAAAGGCACCATATGCCAAACAAAAAGGTCAGGGCACCGGCGAGAACGTAAATATACTGCCACGAAGTCAGAGTGCCGCCGCGGATCTGGGCAAAGGCATAGTTCAGTGCGCCACCTATCACGATGAACCATCCCGTGGCGGATAGCCAGCAGCTTTGTCGCAGGGCCTGCTCGGACTGGGTGTAGAAGCCGCTGACGGTGGTCACAAAGGCCGTCGGAATGATGGCCTCGGTGAAGCCAAGGAAGAACCTTTGGGCCAGGAGCCCCTGCCAGGTGGTGACGCCAGCGGTGGCGGCGCATATGACGGCCCAGACCATGACGACCGACGGGAGTACGTGACGGGTCCGGAAGCGCTGCAGGGTGTAGATCATGGGGTAAGAGCCCACGAGCTGGCCAAAGTAAAAAATGGACGTAGCCCAGCTCAAACGGGTGGTGTCTGCCGTGCCGGCGGCAGGGTCTATGACTGAAAGTTGCAGGTCCGAGGTCATGCCAAAGAGGGCAGCGCTGCCGAGAATGGCTTTGTCGTAGTAGACGAGCCCATAGCCTGTGCCGCATCTCTATGAGCACTTGTAATGGCAGCCAGTCAGCAGAGCAGCAGACTTACCAATGACCATAGCAGGCATGAGAAAGAGGTCGATCTTCCTTAGCGCCCGTTTCGCCACCTCTGGATCTATGGGTTGCGCAGACTCGACAATGTAGCCGCTGGGGTCGACCTCATTTGGATTCGAGTCATAATAGCTTCCTTCTACGGGTTGGAGGTTGCGCGGAGCCATTCTTGCATGGACTAGCGAGATTTGACGCGGATGTGGCTGATATAAAAATCTCTTTCGTTTTGGCCCAACGTCAAGAGTCTGCGCTTTCAGCGATTGAGAGATTTATTTTAAATTCGCTTAGAAAAATGGCAGAGTGCCAACCAAACTAAACGAACAGAGTCGCAATGCCCCGCACCTGTACCCATCTTGAACGGTTAATGTCGGCGTCATGACAAGCTCATCCGGGTGCTGGGCTTGTCCAAGAGAAAAGATCGTATTGCACAAGTGTCGGGAAGACGAAATCGGTCGGCAGGAGAGATGGCTTTTCGTCTTGCTGGGAATATTGCCATCTTTCGCGATGTGGATCTCTGAGCGAGTCAATCCGAAGACCTTGCTTGTACTGTAACAAGGACAATCGGTAGACTTGGGCACGTGATTTACCCCACCATTGGTAACATCGTCGGTTTATGTTCGATTTCGCCCCGGCGAGATACCCTGGGTTACTTGACTCCACCAATGTGCTGCGACGCCACGGATCGACCACAAGGGAAGGCAACCAAAATTATCCATGTCCGAGCCCGCCAATCCTGGCCAGCCTCAACCCCCTAGGTCGGCCTCAAAATATGACAGTTAGCGTCAAGTTCGTTCAATTTTCTGCTCTGCTGCCTAGCACTTGGGCTTGATCCATCTTTCATTTGTCGGGACCCCAAAGTCTAGCCGCCAGACCCTAGTTAGACATCCGAATGTTTCCCGCCCAGTAGTCGATCATTTTGAGTCACCGCCGATAGTATCGGTAAGGCTACCGCTGATAATGTTGGTAAGGCTGCCGTCTGATTGTTCTGCCAAGACCATGACCAAGACCAAAGTAGACGAACAAAGAATGTATGTGCTGGACGCGCATGGCATAAAGTTTATGCAGGCAGAGCAGGCAGGCAACCGGCCGCCCGGCCAGCAGGGCTATCGTGATTTTGTGATGGGCCTGCATTATCATGTTGCGGTTGCCTGACATGAACTCTGCTCACTGTGATCGAATATAAATATGTACCCTATTTATCGGGCAGCCTGACATACACCACAATCCATTTTCCATACCAGGCCTTCTTTTCAGCCGTGTGCTCCTCCCAATCTCGAAGCACTTCAGAGACGTATCGCTCTTACTTTCACCTTCAAGTGAAGCATCATGGCTCGAGCAACCAAGGGCCGCCAAAGTCGGCGCTCTAAAGCCACTAAAGAAGCCTCGGCCTGCAAATGCGGCAAGTCCCGCAAGGTTGCCGGAAAACGTGGCAAAATTGTTGTTGATGAGGATTCATCTCCAGAGTCCGAGCAGGAGGAAGACTCCACCTCCAAGTGTAGCACCGATGATGAGACCGAGGATGAAGAGACCGACGACCAGTCCACCGAGGAGGATACGAATGAAGAGGCAGACCGCAAGAAAAGCAAATCCAAAAAGTCAAAAAAGTCCAAGAAGGCCAAGAAGAAGTTCGCACCTCGCGGCTCCTTAGCTACCCCCAAGAACATCTACCGTTCGCTCAAGGACAGCGACGGCAACTGGACGTGGGTGGACAAGTATCCCAAGGTAAGTCAACCTCGTTCATAGAGCAATCTCGCCCGTCTTCCGTCATCCCCTTCGTTAACACAAAAACTCAAAACACAGGACGTCCCAGAGCCTGCAGAGAACGACGAGACGGCCCAATACGCCGTCTTGGTGCGCAACGTCAAGTCCAACGATGCCCGCAAGAAGCTCGAGGCGCACTCCATCGTGATTCAGTCTCCTCACCTCAAGAAGGCCCTGGCCGAGATCCTGAACGACTACCCGGGCGTGGCCATCGAGCTGGACCGGCTTGAATTCGAGGCCCCTTTTGTCCCCTTTGTCCACCGCTGGGAAAAGTTCAAGGCCTACGTCGCCGAGGTTGCCAAAGACGCCGACGCCGACGACAAGGACAAAAGGGACATGAGCCAGCACCTGACAGTCCTGGACGGGATCCTCCGGTACGAGATTGGTGACAAGATTGCCGCCTTTGAGGACTACATCCGCCACGGCGTCATCAAATTCTCGGACTTATGGATGATCTTTCAGCCCGGGGACGCCGCCGTCACCAGCGCGCAGACCGTGGCCATGGAGGTGGTCGAGACCGAGTACATGGAGAACCAGTGCGGCAAGTTCCTGCGTGTGCGCGGCGAGTGTGTCGACTTCTCTGGTACCGAGTTCGGCCGCTCCGAAGTGGCGACCGACATTCCAGAGTTCCTCGGCACCAAGCCCATCACCGGGCTGAACATCAACCCCTTGTCGTTTCACGCCGACCGGGACGCGCTAAGCGCCGCCCTCATCAGTCGCGGCGCCCGTTTCGAGGAGCTCGCGGGTCACAAGTACCGGCAGTACTCTGGCACCGCCATCGGCTGGGACCAGCAGGGCAAGGAGGTTCCCGTCGAGATCAGCGGACGCGTCGTCGTCGACATCGAGAGCTTCAACCGCTTCTCTCCCTGGCCGACCCCGCGCCGCTATGTCGACGACTGGAACGCGCGGGATCTGGAGCGTCTCGAGGCGTACAAGCTGGAGCACGGCCTGAATGAGGATGGGTCTGTCAAGCTGACGCCCTTCCACCAGATGATCTGCCACCGCCGCACGCGTGGCTACAGCCTCAAGGCAAAGAAGTGGCTCGACTTTTACGTCGACCGCATCGCCGACATACGCTGGGACGACGGCGCGTTCGACAAGCTCGTGCTGGACCAGGACCACAAGGAGCTCATCATGGCCTTCACCGAGTCTCAGCTTGACGCCGAGTCCAAGGGATCGTTTGACGACGTCATCGCCGGCAAGGGCCAGGGAGTTATCTGCCTGCTGTCGGGGCCTCCGGGAGTGGGTAAGACGCTTACGGCTGAGGCGGTGGCCGAACACCTCCGCGTGCCGCTGCATACGCTCAGTTCGGGCGACCTGGGTAGCCGGCCGCACGAGGTCGAGGCCGGCCTGTCGCGGATACTGGAGCTGGTCGCGCGGTGGAACGCCGTACTGCTGTTGGACGAGTGCGACGTCTTCCTCGAGGCCCGGTCGACCCACGACCTGGAACGCAACAAGGTCGTGTCCATCTTCCTGCGGACCCTCGAGTACTTCCAGGGTATCATGTTCATGACCACCAACCGCTGCGATAATATCGACCGCGCCTTCCAGTCTCGCATCCACGTAAGCCTCGAGTACCCGGACCTGACACCGGCCTCCCGTGCCGCCATTTGGCGCAACTTTCTGGGCGGCAGGATGTCGGTGCCCGAGCGGGACATTGACGACCTCGCCGAGATCGAGCTCAATGGTCGCCAGATCAAGAACGTACTCAAGACTGCGCAGCTACTGGCTAGCCGCAAGGGTAGCGCCTTGAAGAGCGAGTTCATCCACACGGTTCTTGCCATCGAGAAGAGGAGACCTGGTCAAAACAAACCCATTAGTTAGATGGAATCAATTCGTGTTTCTGACTGTCTCACTTGTCCAAATAGCGTTCGTTTGATAGGTCTGGCCAGCAATGAGATTGTCGAGCTCATCAACTCCCACAGCCCTGTCGTCAACTGTGATAATTGTTCAGCATCTAAGCAGAGTGGGGGGTTCTGCTGTTACAACTTCTCACTCGTTAGGATAGTCCAGCGCCTCTTATCATGTTGCATTTTCGCTACAGTTTGGGCTCCGGTCACCGACAATCCAGCTGTTTTCCGTCTCATAGTTGGTTCGTGGCACACTCACTCTGGTATTGTGAGGCCAATAGCATGGTATCAAGATGCAAGAGTCGTGAACATTGGTCATCGCACACCACATTCCCTTTCCTCAAAATGCAGTTACAAAAAAAAAAAAAAAAAAAAAGGATATAAAAGGACACATTAAACGCCGTGGCCATACATTACCATCAAACAAGAATTTCGCAATCTTGCGTCGTAGAGTCATCTCCCGTACAAACTCCCATACGACTTCCAGCTTGGTACTGGAAACGCCGCCATCACACACAAAAATACAAGCATGCGCATCCTGCTTCCGGTCTCACGGTTCCCTTCTCTCAGAGTGACATTGGCTTCCAATTACGCTCCATGGCCTTGTGATCGGGCGCGGCAAGCTTCTTCGCCTTCTTGGCAGATTGCTCGCCCTTTCTCTTGTTTGCCATTGCTTTTGGCGACCCTTCGTCTCCGGGCTTGTACTCTTGAGGCTGGAAATTGGGGTTATTGAAATGTATCGTATTCAGCGGGCTGTTTTGCATAGTCGCCGTCTGCAAAGTCTGCTCTTCCTTTGCCACAGGGAAGTCTGAAAACGCATTCGATTGTGCTGTAGGCCAACAGTGCGTGCTAAACCGTATTGGGTGCTGCTGCTCTTGGTGCTGCGGCGGGTCATGGTATTGATGGTGGTGCTGGAGATGGTGCTGCACGGCAACGTACGATTGTGGTGGAACTTCGTGAAGAGACTGTTGACGGCTTCGTTGGGAAGCATAGGTAACCGACAAGGCTGGAGATGGAGCTGGCGGTGTCATTTGTTGCGTGTAGGACGTTGGCGACGGCGTCCATGACGCGGCTGGGTCTGGACGCTGACTGTAAGATGGGGCATTCATCAATTCCTGCTGACGCTGACCCCCTTTAGGATTCAAGTCGAACCCCGGAATCATGCTGAGAACGTCATAGTTGATATTGGAGGCAGTTGAGTCCATTCCCCATTGGCTCATTTGTTGTATATCCGGTACTATCTCAGTGGGAATCATGGCGCGATATACCTGCAGGTCGACAGGCTGGGGTGCCGGCTTGTAGAGGATGTCATAATGATCCGGGCGGAACAGAAGGTGAATCACAGGGCCCAAAGTCGATTCATCCTGGCCGTTGGCCTCGTCCGGGAAGCGGTAGACATTAACTTGCTCACCGGCACTGCGATCCAGATATGCAATCTCGAGAACAAACCCCGCCGGCTTCAATAAAACCTCGACAAGCAAGGTGACCCCCAGGTGATCAATCTCACGATCAATAGGCTCGATCGTACCGCTGCAGTGATTCTGGACTCCGCCGTTGGTGAATGGCTCGTAATCGCCAGGGTGACCCTTGAGGTACGAGGCAGCCAGCATGCGAAGGTGATAGACTATGGCACTGGAGACTTCAGGTTGGTTAAAGCGGGTGTGCAGGTGAGCCAAGGCGCCTTCTTGATCTCCTTGGACAAGGAAATCGCCAATTTCCTTGAGAAGTGCCAATGTTTCGTCCACCATGTCCTCCCAGATATACGAACCATACCCACCAACGTTGGATATGTAGTCGTTCAGAGAAGTGACACGCTCATGCTCCCCCTTAATCTTAGCAGAAGTCGCTGTCAGGATGAGGGTCTCAAAGTACGCGTAGCCGATTGCTGATTCGAATGTTAGTTTACATTGGTAATGATGCTGTTGATAACGAACCAAACCCTGGTGACAGGGTACGTAGGTCCTGCTCACCTCTCCAGCCGCAATTGCCGTCGCCAAGTATGGGGCGATAGTGCGAGTACGTGTTCGGGAGAGCCTGGCAACCAAGTCAGCCCCATCCATGGTTTCAGCGGCATAGTAAGATGCAAACTGGGTGTTGGGAATTCCATCTCCTTCCCATTTTGCGATCTTTCTAGTTGGATTACGTCGGGCATGTCGGCGCTAGCTTACCATCGTCTTCTCCACGTAGACCGGGTCGGCCTTGGCGTATTCTTCGGTTATGGCATGGCTTGGCTGTTTGAAACCAACGAGAGGACCCTGTTTCAGAGGATAAATAAAGATACAAGTCAGCGCTGTCGATCCAACAAGGGTAAGGTATGTGGTGGTGGAAGCCCGAGGACAATCAATTGGCGTGATCAGAACCTAGCTTAGCGGAATGCGGGGAAATCGAAAATAGCGATCTGGATCAGGAGCTTGACGGTCGCCAAAGGGGCAACGACCATTACACAATTGAGTTTAAACAGCGTTTTGGAGTGCTATAGACTGGGAAAATGAAAAGAGAGCTGCATAATATAGGACGACAAACGCTTACCGTAAGTTGTGGCTGATATTCCCTTGCAGCAGCCTCCTGAGCAGCGAGGTCGTCGGTTGCGGCGACGCCTTCGTCCATTTTGGTGATGACCGTCGTCTCCCGCAAAAGACGAGCGGTCGCGAGGAGCTCCGGGTCGTTCAGCCGATTGCGAACGAGGCTGTGAGTGGTGGGCGAGGAGGGCGATGGCAACGATGACAATAGTTGGTGAGAAGATGGCCGAGAATGAGGGAGGCTGTGTCGGTTGAGCTGATGGCTTGGGAGCTGGTAGCTCGAAAAGTCGAAATCGCCAACCACCACGGCAGACGAGGTGGGGTTGGTTCTGCTGTAGCGATGACGATCGAGGAGAGCAGCTGCTGCAGCTGCCGTTGCTGGTGTTGTATGGGGAGGTGAAGGAGCCACCCCAGACAGGGTAGCCCCCTCTCTTTGGTTGATAGCTGCCCCACCTGTGCCTGGCTCCGCAGCGATGGTGTTCTCGTTTGTGCAAGGTCCCTCCTGTTGCTGCTGTGCTGGAATTCCTCCACTTCCAGCTTCTCGTCTGCTGACCTGAATCGAGTCGCATCCAATTGCCGCAAGCAGAAAGGAGTTTGGCAATTGCTGCTGTGAATAGTACGAGAAATCGGCCTCTTGGTCGGCGCTGAACCCAAATGGGTATGCGAATTGGTCGACAGGGTTTGGTCGCGGCCGGAACATCGGGCTGCCTTGGGGTCTGTTTTTGTTATTTTTTTTTTTTTTTTCCTTGGAGGTTGCCGTCGCCTTTGTGCGCGCGTATTCGTTTGGTGGTTTACTCCTCAGTGCCTTTGGCGGAGCACCCAAATCGGCTGAAAGTCTGGCACGATCCGTCTTCAGCCTTCACACTTTCCACTCGGGTTGTCTCTCTTGGCCAGGTCTGTGCAGTGCTGCTTGTTTCTTTGCCTTTTTGAATCAAGATGACAACATGCCCTCCCGCACCTACACGGAAGGGATTTGCAGGTGCGAGGGATCACAACGAGGACGAAATTTGATAGGAGATGGATTAGGCGACTCAAACGGAATGCGGTCCGACAGGTTATAAGTGATGAACCAACGTGGCCGGGGTTTGGATCTGGGTCTGGGTCTGGGTCTCGGTCTAGGTGCGGCCTTGGTTGCACATTGACGTGCTACTGCTTTGTGCGGTCAAACACCGTACCAGCTCGTCAGATGTCAGCAAACCGGAGAAAATATCTTGGTGGTCGCTCGCTTAATGTAAGTAGGGAAGAGATCGTGGAGTTGGACTCTCCCAGGCCCAGCCGTGTCGAATCGTGGTTGAAGTGGAGCAGAAGATAGTGTGCCAGTCGGAGGGCGGGAGGGGGGTTCCAGCTTGGAATTGTAACGGAGCATGGGATCTGTCTATCTGCTTGCCCAGTACATACCAAGCGAGATATCGACCTGTGCTCTTTGCGATGTCGGCTACGGCGGCTGTGCCGTGTGAGAAGATGCACAGGAATCTACCGAATAATATTGAGATGTTATAGTACGATACGGGGGGATGCCTTGGTTGACAGATGTGGCTGCAGCAGGATTTCTTTTGAGGAGGATAATAGCGAATAAGGGGAGAGAAGGACAGCTCGAGTGAGTTGTGAGGGTGTAGGTGTGTTTTCCTTGTATATGTTATGGCCCTGTCTTAGCACAAACGAACAGACAAATTGCAGCAGCTGGCTGCTACATTGATTCCTTGACTTGATTAAGTTTTGAAATAGTGGCAGCATCCTCGAGCCATCTAATATTGCGTGGCAGGGTGTCACCAAGAACAGCCAGGTGGTGCTGGTGCTGGTGCTTGCCGTACTGTGTGCGTTGCACCGACCGACCATAACGCTTTGTTTCTATCCTCGTGAGTTTCTCCTATCCTTGTGCGCCCATGGCAAGGATTGGGACAACTGCGGCCGCCCGTGGCCTCCCTGTGACAGCTCAACTGGGACAAACAAAGAGGGAGGGTTTAAAGAGGTGGGTTTACCGAGAACTGGCTGGTGCGACGCCACTGACGATCATCTTTGTTGGATCGCAAGGCCCGAATTGGGGCGTAGATGATGGTATACAAACGGCGTCAGAAGTACTCCTCACTAAAAGTGTCGTCAAATAGGACACCACACTTCTTCAAATCGCACGGACGGGAAGACTGCCGGCTTTGGTGATGCCGGGAATTTTTACTCAATTAAAGCGGTCAGATCCACTGTTTGGCACCTGGGGGTTTTGCTGGCTGGGCTTGGTGGGATGACAATGTTTGGCCCGCATCAAGACTGGAAGGACGGGACGAACAGGTCAGCATACATTAAAACGGCAGCCGTTCAATTCCCTCCCTTCAGGAACCAGGGGTTTATTGTGATAGAAAGCTCTCCGGACGGATAATTCCATCTTCGCTAAAGCCAATTCCGGCGCAGGATGAAATGATGGGTCTGGTGCGAATCAAAGCAGTGCCTTGGTCTGCAGTCAATTAGAACATCCCCATTCATCCGGCACCTCGGTGCTGCTTTGCGACGCAGTTATCAAATGACCCCCGCATTCCAAGACCATCTATTACAGGACCTACCAGTTGAGATCCATGTACGAGATTAGAGACTTTTTTTTTTTACTGTGAACCCTAGCGAAGCGAAGAAAATCCGGCTCGTTTTATAGCTGGGTAGGTTACATTGCTGTCAGCCAGATTGCAGGCATCATTTCCAGTGACCATTGATAGGTCCGCCTATGGAGCAAATATACCTGCGGCAGCCCTGGACGAAGAAACCCTGGCAGGTGCCAACAGCTCATTGGACATCGCCGACCTTTACGGCCATGTTACCGTGTTCCCGAGTCTGGTCAGTGCAAGGTCTGGCCATTTATTTGCCCTTGATATCGCAACCAACGGACCCACTTTGACGGTGGGAGCATCCGACGCCAAGGTTAAATAACCACTATCGATCGCCGATTGAATTTGCGGTAAACTATGGTCTTGTGTAGGTCCGCAAAAGGCCACAGCAGCGCTTGGAAGCCATTTCAGGATTCGATTCATCAAAATCAACCATCAAATACACCCAAGGTACCTAGGCAGTGTGGTATTAGACTACAGTCTAGTGGCGTTGCAGAGAATGCGAGAAAGAGAAGAGATGGAGGCCATTTTGATGCCGCCACAGATCGAGTAGACCCCACATTACACTAGACTAGTGGCCTTAATAAGGTGCGCGTACTCGCTAATAGCAACCAGGGCGAGTGAAATAACAAACTCGGCCCTAGCAAATCCACAAACACTTACTTTGTACAATCGAGTCAAAAATCTCTCAATGTGACCCTCTGATGTGTCTTGTTTGACAATTCAGAACGGTTGCCACTGTCACTTTGTACCTCGTACTTTGAACTGAGCTCTGACCAACACAAAGGAAAGACTTGGCGTACTAAGTGCTTGATTGCTGACCAGTCAATCAGGGCGGAACCCAGAAACCCAATCGCTTCTCCAAGCGGAACGTGTCCGTCCCAAAGGCAGCCTGAACAAGAGAAAGGGAGCGAGCCGAGCCATTCGGGCTCGGAATTGATTAGAATGGAATGCACACCTTGTCCAACGGCCAGGATTACGTGCTGTTCACCGGGGGAGACTGTCGTTGCGCCTTACAGAGTCCCCACCCTGCCCTGGATCATAACAACATGGTCAAGTCAGGTCTCCTTCTCTGAAAGGGCAGCTTATCGACGACGAACCGGCAGTAATACGTACATGCACCATGGGTGAGCTAGTAAAATTTACGCTAACCTTATCCATGTCGCCCTAATAACCTAGGACGGTTATAAACCCGGCCCCTGCTGGCGTCGATCTTTCTCTATGTTAGCCTCTTCCTCTCCTTGCCCTTGCATTCGACTTTGTTTTCCCCCTCTTTTCTTTTTTGGACAAATTCTTTCTACCCACAAGCCTCTGACTTTTGCAATTACTGGCCGTCATCCCGAGTCGACCTCGCCCGGCAACTCACATGCTGTGCTTTACTGTAATGGTGAGCATCATCCGGAGCCCGTTTCCCCTTGCTCGCGCCACCGCGCACCCGTCAAAGTTGATAGGTCACATACCGGGTTCTTACCCCTCTCTCTGTGCCGTGTGTGCTGTGCTAGGATGAGCAGCCGCAGATTTGATGACGCCTGATGTTTCTTTTCTCTCTCTTAACCCGTTGCAAAGCGCGGGCTCTGGTAGAAGCATCTTTTTTATGCTGCCTCGCATCTGGTATCGTGGCAGACAACTCGTATTGCGTTGCGTTCTGAACTTACAGGGCCTGTGACTTTTCTTCTTGACTCTGGGCTACGCGATTGATCAGTCGCAATTCCAGTCGTGACAAAGGAATAGCTCTTTACCCTCTAGATGTAAGATCTCTCATGCATCCCGCGCCTTCATCTAACTGCTGCTACCGCATAGTGTAACCTTAAACATCCATTCCACCCGTGGCCCACCCTCCCTGTTTCTGGGCCCTCGAGAACCTTCCGTGTCTCGGGGAAAAAAAATCTGAAGTGGTGTTTGCCTGGCAAGTCTGGGCAACTAGAAGTCGGATGGCGTCAGGGACAGAAAACAAGGTTTTCTATGCCGTTTTTCTTTGCATCAGCACAAGCGACAATACGCCATCAACGAATCCGGCTCCGTACTCACCCATAAAACACAAAATACATTATCGATAGATAAAGATTGATGCGGTCTAGCTACTCTGCTTTGGTAGGCGGCATGACCCGTCCCCAAAGATCTGCAAGTAGACATTCCTTCATCCGTCCGTCTCTCCGCCTTTCCTTGCATCTGATAACTGCTTGATCTCCATCGAGCGTACTGGTTTTTCTCCCTTGCATCATGTGTGACCATAATATCCTGGCATTGGTGGCTGTGGATGATTGCCCATTACTATATTTGCAACCTGGGGAACAATTCACGGCTCGGCACTGGGAGCCGGTTACTGCTGAGGAAAACGGAACGCAGGGGGGAAAATCCCCCCGTTTTCATTTCATCCTGAAAGCAGCAACAAAAAGCAACTGCACCCTCTAAGATCATAGACCCAGGATGAGGATACAATGTTTGGTAGGCTCTGAAATCTTGGCCGTACCTGTTTAGGTTCTGTGGGTTTGTTGTCTACTACGTGCCGGTACACCCCTCTCCAATTGTACCAAGATCTTGGTTTTTCTTCATCTTCTTTTGTTTCTTCTACTCGTTCCATCTTTTTCGTGCCTGTCTGCCCTCACGAAACCGGCGAGGACTGCATACTGCATACTCTGGTCACGTCCCACCGATTTCATTGGTGGGACGCCTCAGATCGCACCACACACAACTTTCGTCCTCCTGTATGCCCTTTTTTCCCCCTGTTGGTCCGTCTTTCGCGCCGGGGAGTCTTCTCCGGGAGCCGTCCGTGGCCATAAATGCTACCTTAGTGTAGCGTCTCTCTCTCTATCATCTGTTGCGAAGGGGCCACCTCGGTATTATCTTATCCTCTTGCATCACCCACCACGCAGCTGGGGCACACAGTCACACTCGAAATATCCGCCAGTCTGGGAAAGCACGTCAGCATGTCACCCTGAAAAGAGCGAAATAATCAGCCAGCTGGCGCCGCACACCGAACACAAGACATACGATCCGGGAAAAAGTGACTTGTCAGAATAAAAGTCTCCGGTTTCGTATTCAAGCCGACGGTAAGACCGGGCTTGGCAATGAGTGCATCCTCCAAATGGCAAAAAGAGATTGTGGTCCGGGTGACCGAGGAATTGAAAAAGTCATGACATTATCATAATTTTTTTTAATCTTTTTGACGCGCAAAGCGCAATGCGCAAGGCGACAACAAACTCCGTAGCTCCCAAATGCCCGTACCGTCTAGTCTTCCGCGGCGATGTATGTGACGAGAAAAGAACCATAGAAATGAAAATCATGAAAAAAGACAGCCATAGTCCCCGAATCGTGAATGTGCTACCAAGAGCAGGACCCAACCATTTGAAGTGTTTCCGGGTTTAATCGGATCAGCTCCGATCATGCCCAGAAATATCACGTAAAAGTCGAATGAACTGCCGAGGAGTTGAGATATGACAGGGGCCCTGCGCCAGAGCTACTACCTCGTCCCCATGCAGTCCCCGCAGTCTTGCCCCTGCCGGCACGCGTGCTCCTCCTCACTGCATGACCAAGCCCGCCGAGGGGCTCGTCGAAGCCCATGAAGAAATCACCTTCGCCAGCGCCGCCAAAGAATCCGGCCGAGGCTTCACCCGTCCTGAGACCCTCGCTCGAGCTGAACAGTTGGCCAAAGTACAGGGGCAGCGCATCAGCCAAGCTCTTGATGGCCACGACGCGGTCCATATCGGCCCGTGACTCGATCTCGACCAGGCCACGCGACTGATCAATCTTGCCAGCGACCTTGCCGTCGATAATGAGGAACCCCAGGATGTCGCGGGCCTCGGCTTCAGTGATTCGGAGCTGTGCGGCTATCCAGTCGACGCGGACTCGCTCGTAAGGTGCGATCAGGCGCTGTACGGCCTTGGTGCGCATGGTACGCGTGACTTCGTCGATGTTCTCGGCAATGAATGGGTCGGCCAAGAGGTCCAGGTTCTTCTTGAGGACAGCCTCGTACTGGTGAATGTCATCACGTTGGTAAGCATCGACGAGGTCTTTCATGGCGGCGATGCGCGGGTCGTTGCGGTATGGCTTTGTTTCCTGTGAGTCGAAGGGGTTGATGTCGGATCGCATGAGCATCGTGGTCAGAAGTAGGTACTTGAGCACTTGGATGCGCTGCAGAGACCCGGCCTCGTCGTAGTTGCGGAACGACTCGAAAAAGTCCGACTGTGCATCCTTCCAGTTCTCCTCGGCCATGTGCATCTTGCCGCCGCACTCGCGTATGATGCCCATGATCTTGGGATGCGGCACCGCGGACCGCACCTTGAGAGCGCGCTGGTAAAGCCGCTTCAGCTGCTTGTTGTTGCGTGTCTCGGCATACATCTGGATCTCGAGTGCATAGATCTCAAGTAGGTATGTGCCCTTGCTCGGGTCATCTGTGCCGTCCTCGCGCTCGCATGACTTGTGAAGTTCGCGAAGCTTGCGAGTCACAGTGCCATACTCTTTTCTGTCGAGTAGAAGCTTGCACAGCTTGATGTTGGTCTTAAGCCAGAGACGCTCGTTGTTGGTGTTTTGAAAGCATGCCAATGTTAACGAGTAGAACTCCTCCATGCACTTGCCGGCCTCAGGTGAACCGCCCGCACCCTTTTCTATGTGGTCGAGCATGTTGTTGATGGACTTTTCTGAGTAGTTGCGCGTGACGGCGGATTTGACATATGTCAAGAGCTCCTTGTAGTGCTCTATTGCTTTGTCGTAATGCTGCATCTTGAACTCTAGCTTGATGGCCTGCTTGAGGCCCTTGAAGCCCCAGTCGCCCTTGGTCTCCTCCAGCGCCGGTATACCCAGAAACTCATCAATGGCCTCTTGGGGGTCGGACTGCTTGAGTTGTTTGGCATTGTAGTACTTGTTCTCTATATCGACAGCACCATCGTCGTTGTTGCTGTCGTCGTCTTCGTAATCAAAGTCGTATTCCTCTTCATCAGAGGCTTGCATGAAGTCGTCGTCCGACATGGTGGCGGTCAAGATCGCCGAGTCTGACAAAGTGTGATAGTCGGAGAGTATGCAAGGCCGTCGGTTGTCGGATGCGATGTCTCCTTGCTGCTGTCTTTGGTGATCAGCCGCTGCTCGGTTTGGCTGGGTTTACCATCACTGGCAATCGAGTGAGCTTCCAAAAGGTAATGCGGGGCATCCGCACTGGTTAGGCAGGGATGACGGCGCCGCCTGGCGGACGGCGGACTCTACTATGGGGCCGGAAGGTGGGGCTAAATAGGCTTGCTGGTTGGTTTCCCAACTTGCGGCACGTGCATTTGTTTGGGCTAGCGTCCTTTTCCCAAGTTGACCATTCGGGGTGGCGACAAAGGTTTACACATCACCCATCAATCCCGCAGCCAATATACCATAGTCGCCATCGCATATACAGCTGCCATAGACTCCGAAAAAAAAGTGCTTCTGAATTTGACCGAAACGATACCCGATCCTCGAACATCCACAGCACTACACACCCGACGGACAACAGACATATACCGCCGCCAAAATGGGAGGCGGAGACCTCAACTTGAAAAAGAGCTGGCACCCTCAACTGCTCAGCAACCAGCGCAAAGTTTACGAATCCGAACAGCGCGCTTTAGAAGAGCGCAAAAAGACACAACAACGAATCCAGGAACTCAGGGAAGAGCGCGCGCAGGAGGAACTACAGAAGAAGATCGAAGAGGCCGGCGGCAAGAAACGAATCGATCGCGTCGATTTTCTATACAACGGCCCTACAGATGGGGCGCTCGGTACCACAGAGGAGCTCGAGGGCTTTTTGTTGGGAAAACGCAGCATAGCGAGCGTGTTGACCAAAGACGATGGCAAACAACTACGACAGACAGCGGGTGAAGATAAGTTCGCTACGGCGCTGGGGAACGCCAACTCGGCGCGCGACACAGCAACCAAGATCCGCGAGGATCCACTCCTGGCTATCAAGCGGAGGGAGCAGGAGGCATACGAAGCCATGATGAACGACCCGATCAAGAGGAGGCAGCTGTTGGCATCCATGGGTATAGATGACGGAGTGAAGAAGGAAAGGCGCGAGAAGAGGAGACACCGCCACAGAGATGACGATGACCGTGATCGGAGGCACAAAAGGAGGCGGTCGCATTCACGCCACAGGTCTCCGAGCAGGGAAAGGCATGAAGATCGTCGTCGGCATCGTTCAGAGGAGGACAGACCAAGAGATGATGAACGGCGGTCCTCGAGGCGGGACGACTCACGGGAGCGTGACAGGCCAAGGGATGAAAGACGGTATCGGTCGACAAGAGATGACTCCAACGAGCGAAACCGACCAAGAGACAAAGACAGGCATCGGCAGGGACGGGACGATTCGCGGGAACGGAGACGGCACAGTGACCGGCGCGACACGGACCGTATGGGTAGAGATGAGCATGATCGTCCTCGTCACAGCTACATTGGGGGAAGAAACAACAGACCTGCCGTTGACGACAAGGCGGCTGAGGAGGAAAGGGCACGCAAGTTGGAAGCGATGCAGGCTGCGGCCACAGATCTGGATGCGGACCGTCGAAAGAGGTTGGCCGAGATAGAAGAAAAGGAGCGACTGGAACGAGAGACAGAAGATCGTGCACGACAGCGTGGAGGTGACACGACCTTCAGCAGTGGGCTGAATCGTAAGGCTGTTGATCGGATGGGGCGAAGGGCCTGAGGCCATTTAGTCTAGACTACGACATTCATCCGACCTTTTGCTGTCCGATATTCATACCTAACTTGTTTTTATCTCGGTTCACGATTTGATCGATGGGTAGATATCTCCCCGTTGCCTGAACTTGTGTATGTTCTCCGCCGTTTCTGGCAGTGTGACCGTCGGAATTCCTGACACTGGCGTGTAGTTTAGTGTGGTTGGGGCGAGATGAAGCCTTCAAACATACGATGGTAGAAACCAACCAAGTAGAGTTTATTTGCTTCCGTGGTACAATCCCCACAGCTATGACCTTTTTCTTGGGATCTTGGGACAATGACATGAGCCGTGCGATACTCTAGCAAGGCTAGGTCTCCCAGGCTCTTCCCCATCTTGCCCGGGGTCCAAGACCATTCCACCGAGACGTGACTCTGACTTTCCGCGCTGATCGCTGACCTCATCTCGGCAGGAGCCCACCCACCAGTCATAACGACAAGCGACGGACCTGGACCATCGCTTGGAATTGCTTTTGATGCATAATTTTTTTTCGCTGTGAAAACGCCACATCGCACGAAGCAAACATCCTCCGCGCCTTGTGTGACTCCTCTACCGGTAGGCACCTATTGTAGCGTGAGCAGTACTGGTGTTCACGCCATCGCAGTAAACCATCAATCGCATCTGTTCTTCTTGTCGGAGGCCCAATTTTTACGCCATCCAGGGCCCAATTTATCTGGATTTAATAGGGATTTAGAGCGGGTGCCATTTCCCGTGCAGGTCTTGGCTCGCAGTAGTGTTCGATTCGAAATCCAGAACCACAGGACTGGCCGGACTTCCACTTACTCCAGCCACCCCAAGTCCAGACTAAACCGTACGTCTCAAGGCTCGCTGCAGGCCTTGTCCACCTCAGACACCGATCCGGTCTCCCAAATCAGATTAAGGGATCTTCTTCCTTGACTGGACACTCTCACTCTACCCAACCTTGGATTGTGCAAAAGAAGCATTGGTTTGAAACTCTTTTGCTTTTCTGCCTTTCCCCACCCGTCCTACGAGCAAGCAACCAAACTTGCTCCTTCCGCAGGCCGCCCGCTTCGAGCGTTGCTCCACTTGTAAACTCCGCCTGCAACCACAACCTGAGTGGATGAACTGAAGGGAAAAGGGCAGACTTGCAAGCAGCGTCCATACATCTTCCCGAATTGTTGGCGGCGCCACCTGCTACCGCTTCCATTACACCAATCCCGTCCTCGTCGCTTCTGACGCCACTCCATACGCGAACTCGTCCTTCCATCCCGCCAGAAAGAAAAAAAAAAAAAAAAAAAAAAAAAAAGAATTGATTGCTTGATCGCTTTCGTCATCGTCGTTTTGCCAACCAACAACAACAACAACAATTTGCAAAATCGCACCGATTCGACCAACGCTACCAATTCTCGAGACGATCGAACCGAACTTCAAGTAACCATATAATATTTTAAACGAACACGATGCCTTTGTCGCTTTGCGGAGGAAGCAAAACGGTCCAGCGCAAGCTGGTGTTGCTGTGGGTTTCCCGCCTGAGGATACGCCAGAAATGAAAAAAGGGGACACTGGAGACAGACCGCCTCGCTTAAAGGCTGGCGATCAAGGCTGCGTTACTGATGCTGGGAATATATTTACAGCGGCGACGGTGCCTGTGGAAAGACATCACTGTTAAACGTCTTCACGAGAGGGTAGGAAAACTTGGCTCTGACGGTGCTGCCCCTTACATGGCTGGACGCGCAATTGACCAATGCCCCTCTACACAGATACTTCCCGACCGTCTACGAACCAACAGTATTTGAGAACTATGTTCATGGTCAGTACTCGACGGATCGCGCCTTTCGCGACGCGTGCCTATGGAATTTTGGTTGGATGTTAACCTCAATTCGTCGACAGACATCTTTGTAGATAACGTCCACATCGAATTGTCACTATGGGATACAGCAGGGCAGGAGGAATTTGACAGGTTGAGGAGTCTATCATATGGTACGCATTCATTACACAGACCTGGGCTTTTGTCGGGCGTCTACCTCGATCACGGCCGATAAGGGAGGCAGTCTTGCTAAAACGGTGTATTCCTCTACAACAGACGATACGGATTTGATCATGCTCTGCTATTCGGTCGACAGCAAGGACAGTCTCGAGAACGTGGAATCAAAATGGGTCGGCGAGATAGCAGACAACTGTCCGGGTGTCAAGCTGGTCCTGGTTGCGCTCAAGTGCGACTTGCGCCAGGAGCAGGCCGAAGACGCGGCTGAAAACGGCAACGCGACGGATCCTTCGCAGCAGCGCGAGAAGAAGCCCATGATCACGTACGACACGGGTCTCGAAGTGGCACGGCGCATCAATGCACTGCGGTATCTCGAATGTTCAGCCATGCGCAATCGCGGTGTCAACGAGGCCTTTACCGAGGCGGCACGTGTGGCACTCAGCGTCAAGAAGGACCGCGAGGAGAGCAAGTGCACCGTTATGTAGTACGACGGAGTGCTGGAGTGGCTGCTCCGCGGCGCTTGTTCCTGTTTTGGGAAGAACGATCAGGGCGAGACGCAGGAGAGGCTGACTGAGAAGGCAGAGATGCCGCGCCGAGGTGAATCTTCCGAGGCACGTGAGGTCGAGGTCCAGTAAAAGGAAAGAAGCGAGAATGCTTGCATCTCTTCTCAGTTGGCTAAGCGTCTTGGACTTGTGGTCTACCTGGTGGTGTTTTTCATTTGTTTTCCAGCATTATATCTTACACCTATCCCTTTGCAACCCATCAATATTTGATGATATCCCCGCTGGCTCTGGAGTTAATGAGTTTGTTTCTCTTTGTTTTGTTCCCTTCTGTTTACCATTCAAACCAAGTATTTTTTTTACTACCACAGACATTGTTGTAATCGTTTCCATCCGAGGTCCCTTTATTTCTTTTTACTATATGGGCCATTTCAGGAAGAAGGAGGATGCCGTTGAAGGACCAGGGATGCCAAGGAAAACAGGCTCTGCTTGTGTTTTCCAGTGGATGATCTGGAACGTGTTGGGGAAGGTTTTCCCTGCACGACTCTTGTCTTGTTTGTTTATTCATTTCTGCCGGAATTGTCTTGTGTCTGTACATATTCTCTAAACCTCCCATGCATGGATATAGAAAGTTTCTTACGGTTAGTCAAGAAATACTAGTTCTCTCGAGTTTCTAGTCAGGGAAAGTCCGGATTTCTTGGCGTATCATATTGCGGGCTTCCCAAGTGTATCTTGAATTTGGATACGGGTGTGCCTTGGGATGAAATGGCGGGATGACGGCAAACTTTTGTCATGCTGCAGGGCGTCGTAAGACTAGGGCAGTTTGACTTGTCTGAAGTTTTACCAGTAGCCCAAGCAGTCAGGATCCGAGAGGATGACACCAGCCGCACCGATACAAGATGATATCTCAATAGGCAACGAGGATACTTGGAGGGCCAGACAGCCAAAGATCTTGATTAATGACTGATTCCACGATTTCAAGAGCTTTTCGTAAAAAAATAAAAAATAAAAATAAAAATAAAAAAAGAGTTTAGCGGCACAGCAACACGATGACGACTGCACATTTAAGCTGTTCGGTTGTTAACAGGGGTGCACCACGACCAGGCCCCCGGTGATCTGGGAACATCCTGGATTCTACGGAACTGTACGGACATTTGAGATGGAAGGTTTTTGCAATAGTGAACAGAATTGCATGTCACAAGACGGCGATCTTTTCGGGCCCGACACACAACAAAACAAAGTATCCGATTATGCGCTAAAACAGAGTTCTGTAGGGATTTTGCCCGGTCGAAATTTCATGTCCAAATCAAAGCTACATCGAACGTTCCGTCAAGGGGTATCTCTGGGGGCGCAACCTCGTTCCGCTACAATCACCGCCCCATGAATTTTTTGGTGTTTGTCTCTTGGTATCGCTTTCCGAGTCATCCTGGCCGCTCGCATCAAGCAAGTAGCAAAAAAAAAAAAAAACCAAATCAGTTGTACTCCTCCTTTACCCTCCTCCTGCTGCCAATCTCAAGGTTGGAACCACGGCTCCTGTTGCGCCGCGAACCGCGCGATGTGGAGTGGACGTGGTCCGACTTTTTGCGACCACCGCCCGCGGCGACTCCGGCGAAGAAGAGACCGACGGCGATGAGGAGGGCGAACCAGGCGCCCCAGGCCAGACCGAAGCCGTGCGCGCCGATCTGGGCGGGGATGCGGTTGGCGAGGAAGGCGTTGCGCATCTTGACAAAGGTTGCGCTGTGTATTCGGGAAGGAAGGAAAGTTAGCATAAAATAAACAGAGATGAGGGGTGAGAAGAGACAAAAGAAAAAGAAGAAGAAAAAAAAAGCAACATACGTCATCAGGCACACAGCAAGGGTGTTGAAGAAGAGCGCAGTGCCGGCGACGAGCCCCGCCATGGCTGCGCCCAACCTACCCAGACAGGCCAGGAAGCCGACAAAGAAGGCAATGACCTCGAAGAAGAGACCAATGATGAAGAAGACCCATCCGAACCGCCACATGTACCAGTAGTAGTGGCTGGTGGTGCCACCGGCGTACTCGCCGACGAGCTCGCGCGGGACGCCAAAGCCGCCGGGCGCCCAGGCGTCGGACCCGATGCCCATGGCGGCCTGGGGGTATCCGCACCCAATGTTGTCGAGCCCGCACACGTAGAAGAAGGTCCACTGGGTGACGGGCCGGGCGCCGCGGATGCCCAGCGTCTCGGCGCGCAGGAAGTACGTGTCGCGCAGCGGCGGGACCCACGACACGCCGGCCAGGATGGTCAGGAAGAGCATCACCAGGGACCCGGCGATGAAGACCAGGCCCAGGAGGCCGAGGGGCGCGTCTGCGTTGCTGGGGTTAGCATGGTTCGGTCGCTTGCTTTTTCTGTGGTTGTGTAGGGGAGGGGATAGCGGCAGGGGCATTCTCATGGATGTTGTGTGAGGTTGAGGTAGGTGATGAGTGCTCCCGTTGCGCCGAGGGTGAAAATGGCGGGGTTTCCCACTGATTGCCTTGGACTTGGATGTGAAAACTTACGGCCGAGAGCCATGGCTGCGAGTACAGGCAGAATCTTGTAAGGGGTGTTTCTTCTCAGTCGCGATGGGACTGAGGAAATCGCCTCTTTTGAAGTTTGTCGAACCGGGGTGTGGATGGGAGGGCGGGAGCTCTAAACGACTATTATTTTTACAGTTTGGTAACAAATAACCTTGGGGGTCTGGTCAGCTTTCCTTGTGCGCAAAGAATCAAGTATAATCTACTTTGATAGAGGGAAGCACATGCACGACCCAGGGCGCAAGCTTGTTGTCGCGCGAGCGCACGGCAAAGCTGTCAACGGATGTAGCGGCGCAGCAGCTTCCAACCGACGTAGGCCGAAGGGTCGTGGGTTGACAGGAGATTGTGTGGACGAACGTACAAGACCTCGCAGGTTGCAGTAGTGGATTGTGAAGGCAGAGACAGAACGGCTCAGCTCAGGCAAATGTGTGTTTCAGGGCGCCCCGAGGTTTCAATGATCTTGAGACAATTAGGCAAATAAAACATGCAAGATTAAGTATCGCGATTATATCGACGTTATGCGTGGGGGTTAATGCGCAGAGATATGTACGCCCAGTGTAACCTGGTCAACGAATGAACCGTTTCTTCTCTTTTGTATGCCACAAAAAAACAATCGAGCTAAACGGAGCTTGCCTTGCTGGCAGCGGTCAAGGCGAGAGAGAAGACCCTCAGAAAAAAAAAAAAGGAGGCAGAATCGAGGTGTATGACGGCTGATTGGATCGGTTCATACGATTTAGGCGGGTGGTGGCATCGCACTGCCGGAGGCCATGACGACAGCTCGCAGCAGCTTCATTGTAGAATGTGGTACTGCACTGCCCCGGTAGCTTCCTTTGCGGTCACTTCACTGGCCATAGCAGTTCTCTGGCTTGGAGCCCAAGCCATTCGAGCTGCTTCCAGGCAAGCCTGGGGTTTCCAAGCTTTCAACGCCAAGCCCCTGCGTTAATGTGGAGATTTTGTCGCTCCGAAGTGGGCCACTTTAACACGAGTCATTTTGGGTTAGCTGGATTTTGCTTGGTGGCAGCTGGTTGGTGGGTTTCTGAGGGGACGAGAGGACGAGAGAGGATTTATCCAGGCCTGGGCTTCCGTCAACAACGTCATTGGCGTCAGCTAGAAAATGGCGCCGACATTTGACATTTGGGGACAGCTTTAATGGAAAGCCACTTTAAGATTACTATACCGGAATCAGGCCGCGAACCAAGGGACATCAGTCTGGCTACTCCCGTTCAGTTAAGATCGTCAGCTGTTTTGTTTTGTCGGATAACAACTCAACCTGCTAACAGCGAGTTTGTAGGCGACGACCCTGTTTGGCATGTGGGTAGGCGATTTGAATGGAGTATGTTGCGTTGGCAGACATGGATCTTCAAGTTTTTTCCCATGATAAAAAAAAGCTGGAGTTGACTCATCCGAATCTGTCAAATCCAACCCCCCAGCTGTACCACGTATGTACCAAGGGTCCAAAGATTCTCCAGAACCCTGAATAGAAGGAAGACCGATCGCCAATTATCTTGGGTATAGTAGCCAAGAGCTATATTTTCTGAAACCTAATGCAGATGGGGATGCGACGGGGACTTGAATGGCTCGACCAGCGGTGACGGTAGATCTGCCTAGCTGGGAGCAGTGAGAAGTCTCCTACTGTGGTTCCCGGGGCTTGCCTCTCCGCTTCCGGCTCCTGTCCCTTGCGCGGATGAGATGTCGTCGTCCAGGTCATGCGCATCGAATGACGAATTACTGTCGCTTCCGTACTTCTTTCTCTTGGCCAGATATCCTCGGTAGACCATGGCTCTCGCCTGCATGTTCATGGGGGGGAACCTGGCCAAACAATCCGTAATTTGCATCCAGTATTCGAACGACAGAGAGGATGCATGTCGCCAACATTATGTGTTGCCATGCTGTTGACCTTTTTAATCAGTAGCGAAAATACTGCGCCTCAAACCAGCAGGCCTTTTCTTGGATCTGAGCAATAATAGGTTGCGACATGGTTCTACGACAAGATTCGCCAGCATCAAGATGCTACCTCACCAGGGTCACCGTCTGTCCAAAGGATAACCCAAACCGTCTGGTCTGCATATGCAACACCCACTGACGCCGTAGGGTCAACCGTTGGTGATGTTTGTTCGAAACATGTTTACTTTTGGCAACAGAGAAATGTTGACCATGTTTTAAAAAAAACACTCTGTTTGTGGATGCGCCGTTGTCGGGAAACAAGGCAATACGGAATGGTTCGAGGCAACTATGATGAATGGCCTTGTGACTGAGGAGTCTCGGCCAACGTTTTTTGAATCTCAACGCCAGGCGCTCGAATTCCCGGCATTTCAACCACGGCAATCAGTAAGTAAGTACGACGTACTGACCTCTGCCATGCGACCTTGTCGAAAGCTACCGCGCCTGCAATTGGAGAAGAAAGGAGGGACAAAAGGCTGAGAGATTTCAAAGACAGGATGAAAATAAACCGTCGTTTTGCCGCAGCGAAAACATCTCCGGTCCACTCCCGGCTATCTTCCTTGTCAACTCCCGCCGCGGAGATTGTCAAGCGCTAAGGCATGATTGGACAACAAGCTCATCTCCCGCTCCCCGCCCCCAATGATAAGATAACATAGCGCGGGAAACAAGATGGCGTCAGCGCATGTAGAAAATTTGAAGCCACAGGAATTACCCAATTGAGAAGTCCGACATCCGGAGTCTTGAGCCGATCAGGCACGAGGCGAAACATAGAACGGCAGTTCGTCTTATCACGCAAGACTCTGGGGCTTTGTGCTGTTTGTATACCATTACTTTTCATCTAAAATTTCCAAAGTTCAACTAATCATGCAAATAACTACCCCAACACCCAGGCGGAGATTCAGTGTAGGGCCAAAAAAAAAAAAAAAAAAAAAAAAAAAAGGACTGATACCCCGCCACCACCCCTGACACAAGCACAACGATATACCTCAACGTGATAGCTTCAAGGGGAAAACAACACGTACCACGACGTGCCTTCAAAACCACAACTTGCCGCAATGGCAACGCTAACCGCCCAACCTACCGCCGGCACCCAACCACCAAAATACCACACCTCTCTCCTCACAGCGCTCGACTGCCGCGGCCATGTCCACCTGATCCTGGGGACGAACCCTCTTGCCGCATCACGCTGCACGCAGTCCCTCGCCGCCGGCGCAACTCCTATCGTCATCGCTCCGGCCGCCGGCGTCACGGACCTGCACTACGCCCTGCAGAAGCGCATCGATGCCGGCGAGGTCCAATGGCTTCGCCGCCCCTTTGAGGACGCCGACCTGTCCACGCTCGGCCGCCCAGAGGTCGACGGCTTCGTGGATGCCGTCTTTGTCACCGCCGCGGGCCCGCGAGACCCACAGTCGCCCGCTGCCCACGTCGCGGCCCTATGCAGGCGTCAGCGCGTCCCCGTCAACGTCGTCGACAGCCCCGCCCTCTGCACCTTTAGCCTGCTGAGCACCCACGCCGACGGCCCGCTGCAGGTCGGCGTCACCACCAACGGCAGGGGCTGCAAGCTGGCCAGCAGGATCAGGAGGGAGATCGCCGCTGCGCTGCCCAGGGATCTGGGTGCGGCTTGCGCCAGGTTGGGCGAGGTCAGGAGGCGCGTGCAGGAAGAGGATGGACGCGGCGGCGCCAAGGCCGGGGAAGGCATGACTACCGACGACGACTCGTACGACCAGTCGGCGAGCTTCAACAAGCTCGTGACGGATGCGGATATCGAAGCCGCCAAGACTAGGCGTATGAGGTGGCTATCCCAGGTCTGCGAGTACTGGCCGCTGAAGCGCCTGGCCGCCGTGACGGACGCCGATGTTGACGCCGTGCTGGCATCGTACCACACCAGCGCCAGCGCCAGCGCCAGCACCAGCACATCTATAACACAACCAGAAACGACAACCCCTCCCCAAGCCCACCCCAGCCCATCCTCGTCACCATCGTCTCCAACCCCGCGCGGTCGCATAATCCTCGCCGGCTCCGGACCCGGCCACCCGGACCTCGTCACCCTCGCGACGCACAAGGCCCTCCAAACCGCCGACGTGATCCTAGCCGACAAGCTCGTCCCGTCGGGGGTGCTAGACCTGATCCCACGGCGGACGCCCGTGTCCATCGCGCGCAAGTTCCCGGGGAACGCCGACGCCGCGCAGGAAGAGCTCATCTCGTCCGCGCTGGCCGCATACCAAGCCGGAAAGACGGTCCTGCGCCTGAAGCAAGGCGACCCGTTCGTCTACGGGCGCGGCGGCGAGGAGATTGCGGCGTTCCGGGCGGCCGGCGTGCCCGAAGACCGCGTCGCGGTGCTGCCGGGCCTGACGAGCGCGCTGTGCGCCCCGCTGTTTGCCGGCATCCCCGCCACGCAGCGCGACGTGGCCGACCAGGTCCTCGTGTGCACCGGCACCGGCAAGAAGGGGAAGCCGCCCACGCCGCCGGGCCACCTGCCCTCGAGGACCGTGGTGTTCCTCATGGCGCTGCACAGGATCGTCGGGCTGGTTGGGGAGCTGACGGAACGGACGGCCGAGGAGCAGGGCGCCGGCGAGGAGAAGAGGGCGCTGTGGCCGAGGGATACGCCCTGCGCCGTCGTGGAGCGCGCCAGCTGTCCGGACCAGAGGGTCATACGGACGACGCTGCGGCACGTCGCGGAGGCCATCGAGCAGGAGGGCAGCAGACCGCCCGGGCTGTTGGTGGTCGGGAGGGCGTGCGAGGTGCTGTACAGCATGGAGAAGGGGAGAGCTTGGGTGGTAGAGGACGGGTTCAAGGGGCTGGACTACTTGGATGACGTCGTCGCTCAGGGAATGCCGCTTCTAGCATGATGGTTTTTTTTTTAAAAAAAAAAATAAACGCTTAGATGACGAATGAATATACGAAAAAAAAAGACCAAAATCACAAATCATTGCTATATACCCGCCAAGTCATAACTTCGAACTGCAGTAACAAAACCTCCCTGTCCCTTTTCTGTCTAGGTACTTTAGACACCTTAGCCTCACGGCAACCACCCCCAGTTGTCATCTATGACTGCTCGGCCCCATCCTCCTCGAAAAGTACCAACACTGTCCCAGCCTTGCAAATGTCGCCCTCCTTATGCGCCAGCTTCTTTACAACACCCGCTTGAGGCGAGCGGATGACCGTTTCCATCTTCATGGACTCAATCCTGTTTCATTCACGGGAGAGATTAGTTCCATGTCGTCACGAAACACGCAACAGAAGCAAACATGATTAGGATAACAACTCACACGACCAAAGGCGTCCCCTTTTCGACACTGTCGCCCTCTGCAACCTCGACCCTCATAATCCTACACGGCATTGGTGCGACTACTGAAGCGGCCGCCTCCTTCAGACCCAGAGCCTTGTCGAACCAGCCCGGCTGCACCAGACTCAAGTCCGTCTTGGTGCCCAGTTGGAAGACGGTGATCTTATCGCTGTTGGGATCCCGTACCACAGTCGACTCTACTCTGGACAGCGGGAAAAACGACTTGACTTTTGTCTTGATACTGCTGCTTTCGGTGGGTTCCGAGGCGACATTGTCAAACTCGACAGGCGTCTGTTCTCCTCTTCGCGCCACACGTGCATTGTATAGGTTGTTTCCACGCTGGGTCAGCGTTACCTCGACCACATCCTCACCCTTGCCCTCGGCGGCTTGCTCAGCGTAGCCATCCGTGACCTTGAACGCGAATCTCCTTTCACCAGTGCTGGCAGCAGCCTCGCCGAAGCCAAGCGTCTCCCCGTGGGCACCCAGTCCCATTTGTTGGACGGTCTGCTTGACCGGAGCCAGCAGCCCCAGAGCGGCCTGGACAAAAACCTCATCCTCGACCCTCCTGGGCTGGAACAGCTCCTCCCTCCATCGGTCAATGTATCCGGTGTCCAGATCGCCTTGGATGAAGGCGGGGCTGCGACAGAGCCGCTTGAGGAACTCGATATTGGTCGACAGCCCCACAACCTCGTATTTCCTCAGCGCCAGCTCCATCCTCTTGATGGCCGTCTCTCGATCTGCGCCACGAACGATGAGCTTGGCGATCATGCCGTCATAAGCCTGCGATACGGTATCGCCCTCGACGAACCCGGCGTCGATCCGCACCGCCGCGTCCTCGGGTCGATGCACTTCCGTGTCCGTCTTGGGGGTCACGAGGTGAAGGAGCTTTCCTGAATCGGGCATGAAGCCCTTCTCCGGGTTCTCCGCGTAGATACGGGCCTCGATCGCCCAGCCCCTCTCGGCCATCTTCTGTTCAATCTCGGCCTGCGTCATGGGCAGCCTTTCTCCAGCGGCGACCCGCAGCTGCCACTCGACCAGGTCTGTACCGGTAACCATCTCGCTGACGGGGTGCTCAACCTGGAGGCGAGTGTTCATCTCCATAAAGTAGAAACGGTCCGTGTCTCTATCCAGGATGAACTCGACCGTGCCGGCGCCCACGTAGCCGACGGCGAGTGCAGCCGTCCGCGCCTTGGCCCACAGGTCCTGCCGCAGCTCCTCCGACAGCCCCGGGGCGGGCGACTCCTCAATGACCTTTTGGTGCCTCCGCTGGATGCTGCAGTCGCGCTCGCCCAGAGCCACGCATCCACCGTGGCGGTCGGCAAAGACCTGGACCTCGACGTGGCGCGGGCGCGTGATGTACTTTTCGACGAGCATGATCTCGCCGTCGGGCCCGAAGCTGGCGCGGGCCTCGGCGCGGGCGCTGCGCAGCTGCGCGTCGAACTCGGCGGCCGACGCGACGATGCGCATACCCTTGCCGCCGCCGCCCTTGACGCTCTTGAGCAGGACGGGGTACTCGATCTCGGCGGCCTTTTCGGCTAAAAAGGTTGCAGACTGCTCCTCGCCGTGGTAGCCGGGGACGCAGGGGACGCCGGCGTCCGACATGATGTGCTTGGAGCGCGCCTTGTCGCCCATGTCGGCCATGGCGGAGGCGGGCGGACCGACAAAGTTGACGCCGCGGTCGGCGCACAGCCTGGCGAAGGCGGCATTTTCTGATAAAAAGCCGTAGCCCGGGTGCAGCGCGACGCCTGGTCCGAGCTTGTCGGCGGCGAGGCGTGAGATGCGGTCTCCGTCGAGGTAGGCGCGCGGGTCGGATCCGAGAGCGATGGAGGAGGGTGAGGCGGCGGCGTGCTGCGAGTGGCGGTCGACGTCGGTGAAGATTGTGGTTGTGGGAATGCCGAGGCGGGTGGCGGTGCGGTGGATGCGGAGGGCGATTTCGCCGCGGTTGGCGATCAAGAGTGACGATATGGGGTTTGTCGTTGGCGTTGTCGATTGGGCCGAGGATGGTGTTGCTTGTGAGGTTGTGGTGTTGTTGCTGCTGTTGCTGGCGGATGAAGTCGAGGAGAGGAGGCGGCGGGATGCATTGCGGAGGGGAAGCCGGGCGTGGGCTTTGGTGATTGAGCGCATCTTGGCCGAGGATTGATGGTAGTTCTTCTCTAGAGCACAATATCCTTCAATTGGGTCAAGATGTGTGCTCTGAGAGAGTCTGTAATATTTTGTGGAAGCAGAGTTTTCGGTCGCTTCGGCCACGGTTTAGTGTAGTTGGCTGTTCATTTTTCATAACCTCCATTCCATCCGTGAGGAGACACTGAGACACTACACTAGACTTAGAACAGACCGAGACCTAGGCAAAACAAAAAGGACCCTAAACTTGCAAGGTCAAGCCGAGTCTAGCCGCAGTCAACCCCGCGAAAAGCCGCTCCACATTGGGCCGGGGCGACGTCATATACTGGGGTTGAGGCAGCTAGTTATAATGGGAGGAAGGATATGCCGGAAACAGAATCATTAATACGATGGTCGTTGGATGGAGTAATCGTTCATTATCCATCCAGACAAAATGCGAATATGCGATTCCCGCCGGAAAAAAACTCGCCTGTTGTTGGTACCTTTTTCATCGGCGGCAATGAACGATCACTGTGTAGCACTGTACTATCGGCACCGTAGATCGGGTCCCACCAAAGCTGATATCGATTTGATGTTGATCGCTCCACATACCGGCCGGAGCTTCCTTCGATAGCTTCAACGTCTCAACATCGAGGGCAGCCAGGGAAAAAAAGATAAAAATAAAAACACGCCTTGGAATCAGCGTCACAGACAAGAGCATACGGCTGACCCGTTCGATCGCTCATCACTCAGCTGTTGATATCCTTCAAGCATAGCACGGAAAACAGACGCGACATTGACATACCACCACAATGGACCACATACCCCTCAATCACGAAGCCTCGGCCGGCGATACTCACAAGACGACCACTCCGGACCTACCGCCTGAAGTAGTACAGTGCTTGGAGAATGCGAGATTTGTATGTTGCGGACAGTCCGAATGATCATCGCAGGGAGCTCGCTGTTGCTTTCTTGCGAAGGCGCAAATCGCTAACATCAAGGCGACCTGCCAACCACCGTAGCTTCACCTCGCAACATGCACCGATAACATACCCCACGTCTCCCTGATGAGCTACACATATCTGCCTTCATCACCCTACTCGATATCCCCTGTCGTTGTCATGACAACAAACGCCGCAAGCAAAAAGACCAACAACCTCATCGCAAATCCAAACGTGTCGCTGCTCGTCCATGATTGTATGTCTCGTCCCATTTTCGGTTTCTGTACTACCTGCGCTCATGTGCTGATTACACTTTGACAACACAGGGGTCTCGCACCGTCCTCCTTCGTCAACCCGTCGCCCGTCCGGTGGTTCCCCGGGCCCCGAACATCGTTCCAGCCTCGCCTCGCTGCTCCTGAACCTGAATACGTCGTCTATATCCTCCATTTCGGCCACCATCAACGGTTCCGCCCGTTTGGCCGACGCCGGGTCTGAAGAGGAATCCTTCTTTAAGCAGCAGCACCTTGAAAACAACACATTTGAAGACAGCACGGCCGGCGCGTCAATCTTTAGCACTGCGCCCGCCGACGGTGCCCGGCCGACGTTTGTCGAGGGGGAGGATGTTAGAGTCGTCGTGGTCAAGATCAAGGACGTTAGGATCAGCGACTGGAAGGGCACTGTCAGGGACTATGTCATTGTTCCGAGCGAACCAAGAGTGAATGGTGTATAGACTTGTGATAGTCGCGCAGAACTGACGTGTAGTCTGTAATCCGCGAATTATTTGAAGATTGCTATAATTTCTCAACCCGTGGTGTTCAAACCAGGATACATTTGCTGATTTGTTTTTCGCTCAAAAGCCTAAAACACCATTTTATCAAGGCCCACGCCCGAACCCGCTGGTTACCCCCATCCATCCAAAGCTTAAACAAACAAAGACTGGTAATACACCGCACTCCTTATTAACGAAACCTGCGAGGCTGTCCTCTAAGTGAGCTCCAATAAGCTCCTACTGAAGTATCCTTGCTGTGTTCAGTTTGTTGGCTGATATATTACTCTCATTCACGCTTATGAGATGGTTGAGATCCTCCATGCTCATTAGATGACTGAGATCCTATAAGCGTCCGAGATCTCCCCACGTTATTCCAATCGAATGGTTTAGATGGCGCTTTTTTAGATGCGGGCTGGGGTTTCAAGTACTGGCCAACCCATAAAGGCATATATTCAGCTGAAGATCCGGAGCCGCCAGCACATCCAATGAAGCTCCTAGCGTTACAATCTTTTTCGTTGTGATCTATGGAGTGTATATTCGAGCCCCGGCCGCTGCGGCGGGCAAGATTGGCGTTTTCTAGAGCCGTCGGGTGAGCAGTAGCGCTGGATGCGACAACAGCGGCAAAGACGTATAGAAAATGCATGGTGAAGAGTCGAAGATTGGATATGGTCGGGCTGAAAGTTACTGAAACAAAGGTATGGTAACAAAACAATAAATTATGGAAGTGTACTTTGACAATTTGAAAAGAGGAATATTTGCAATATAAAGGGGGGCACAACTGATCTTATATATTCATCTTGTAACTGGGAAGGCTCCAAATTTGAACTTTTAAAAGCTGTACCTAAATATGATAGGTACAGCTTTTATAGTTTCGAACAAAGTTATTCATGGCTTCCAGTAAATTTAGCCTGCACCACATATGCCAAATACTTACCCGCCTTAGAAAATAGCTCAACAGAGCTAATTTAGTTAATTGCTTGACGTAAGGCTTTGAAAAAAAAGCTTGCTTTTCCATATGTAGTATTGCGAAACCAAAGTTGTGAATTTATTATAAGAAATATTGAAGAGTTTAAAAAAAAAAAAAACGGCCATATTTTGCCGTGGAAATATCTCCTCGACCTTCCCTGTTGGAGTATGGACAATAATCTGACTAACCGTGATTTATTGATATAAAAAATAACTTTGGGTCTGAGTTAAATCATTAACTGTGATTTGTCTATATTTCACGGGATGCATGAAATGCGCTTTTTTTTATGAAGACATCGACCAGCTTTCCCAAGGTTAAAATATTTATTTTTGGTAGCAGATCCTTCACTTTTGACTCGGTTTATGCGGAGTTATATATTGCACGCTGCTAGGGGTAAAAAATGCCCATCCTTGAACAGTGCGCACAATGATATAAATACAACAAATGTGTAATTTAGTACTGCAAATGAAGAATTAATGCAATTACATTATACATATGTTACTAATTTTATATGAACGTTAATTAATACGTTTCCCACCCACTTTTATCATTTTTAACTCGTATTCGCCCCAATGTATAAACGAGCGGGCCCCTGTGAACCCGCCAAATAAACCCCGTGGGCTAGTCGGCGGGTCCGGGCTGTTCCTTTTTTCGGGGTTTGGCAGGCATTGCAGGAAAAGATGGTGTTATCAGTTCTACCGATAGGCTTGCTGCAGTCTGTGTCCTCGTACAGCTCGCAGTCGGTGCCAAAGGTTCCATCGCCAGTGGCCTCGACGCCGAGGATGCCACGGAAGTCGCTGACGCATCGGCCCGAGCACCAGACGTTTTGTGGTTTCAAGTTTCTAACTTTCTATTAGTTGGGAGTCCCTCCACACAATATCCCCAGGGGGTTCGTCGAGGTCACTCACGTCAGGACTCAGGCTTGAACTGGGTGATGACTGATCAGGGTGTTTCCGCATCTTTTGCCGGTTTGGTAGCCGCCGTATTGTCCGTTGACGGCGCCAGCAGCGGCCCAGCCATTCTGGCGGTCCTCAATCACGGAATCGGCAGCTGCGAGCTGCGTAGCGGCCAGAGCGGCCATGGTTTGATGAGGATGAGCCAAAGAAGTCAAATCAGGAGTGAATGCTGAGTGCCTATATCGAGGCTAGTCTGTTCTGACTGTTGTCAATGAGAGATGTTCAAGATTGACACAATCCAGAGCGGGAGACTCTTCGTCTTTTACACTCTTTTTTTTTTTT